>NC_140171.1:60851034-61143534 GCF_963971535.1 Notolepis coatsorum
AATAAAAAAGCAAAAACCAGTCCGGAGGAGTGTGCGGTCCCTTCTTTCCCTTGAAGGTTTTCTCCTTTTAGTTTATATATATATATATATATATTATATTCCCCCTTTTTTTTTTTTTGGTCAACGGCCAGCCCACTACTAGGCTAGGACAGCGGCCCATTGGTACTGACTGACACTGGGCTGGCCCAATCACATCTCTTACTAAGCACCCCCCCACCAGTCTTGCAGGTACATGACTGAGAGGGGGGCTGGTACATGACTGAGATGGGGCTGTAGTACATGACTGAGAGGGGGCTGTGGTACATGACTGAGAGGGGGCTGGTACATGACTGAGAGGGGGCTGGTACATGCCTGAGAGGGGGCTGGTATACAGGACTGAGAGGGGGCTGGTACATAACTGAGAGGGGGGCTGGTACATGACTGAGAGGGGGCTGGTACATGACTGAGAGGGGGCTGGTAGATGACTGAGAGGGGGCTGGTACATGACAGAGGGGGGCTGGTACATGACTGAGATGGGGCTGTGGTACATGACTGAGAGGGGGCTGTGGTACATGACTGAGATGGGGCTGTGGTACATGCTGAGAGGGGGTTTTGGTACATGACTGAGAGGGGGCTGTGGTACATGACTGAGAGGGGGCTGTGGTACATGACTGAGAGGGGGCTGGTACATGACTGAGATGGGGCTGGTACATGACTGAGAGGGGGCTGGTATACAGGACTGAGATGGGGCTGGTATACAGGACTGAGAGGGGGCTGGTACATGAGTGAGAGGGAGGCTGGTACATGACTGAGATGGGGCTGTGGTACATGACTGAGAGTGGGCTGGTATATGACTGAGAGGGGGCTGGTACATGACAGAGGGGGGCTGGTACATGAGTGAGAGGGGGCTGTGGTACATGACTGAGAGGGGGCTGTGGTACATGCCTGAGATGGGGCTGTGGTACATGCTGAGAGGGGGTTGTGGTACATGACTGAGAGGGGGCTGTGGTACATGACTGAGAGGGGGCTGTGGTACATGACTGAGAGGGGGCTGGTACATGACTGAGAGGGGGCTGGTACATGACTGAGAGGGGGCTGGTATACAGGACTGAGAGGGGGCTGGTATACAGGACTGAGAGGGGGCTGGTACATGACTGAGAGGGGGGCTGGTATATGACTGTGAGGGGGCTGGTACATGACTGAGATGGGGCTGTGGTTCATGACTGAGAGGCAGCTGGTAGATGACTGAGAGGGGGCTGGTACATGACAGACGGGGGCTGGTACATGACTGAGAGGGGGCTGTGGTACATGACTGAGAGGGGGCTGGTAGATCACTGAGAGGGGGCTGGTACATGACAGAGGGGGGCTGGTACATGACTGAGATGGGGCTCTGGTACATGACTGAGAGGGGGCTGTGGTACATGACTGAGATGGGGCTGTGGTACATGTTGAGATGGGGGCTGTGGTACATGACTGAGAGGGGGCTGTGGTATATGACTGAGATGGGGGCTGTGGTACATGACTGAGAGGGGGCTGTGGTACATGACTGAGAGGGGGCTGGTACATGACTGAGAGGGGGGCTGGTACATGACTGAGATGGGGCTGTGGTACATGTTTGGTCAACAACCGGCCCACTACTAGGCTAGGACAGCGGCCCATTGGTACTGACTGACACTGGGCTGGCCCAATCACATCTCTTACTAAGCACCCCACCCACCAGTCATGCAGGTACATGACTGAGAGGGGGCCTGGTACATGACTGAGATGGGGCTGTGGTACATGACTGAGAGGCGGCTGTGGTACATGACTGAGAGTGGTACATGACTGAGAGGGGGCTGGTATACAGGACTGTGAGGGGGCTGGTATATAGGACTGAGAGGGGGCTGGTACATAACTGAGAGGGGGGCTGGTACATGACTGAGAGGGGGCTGGTACATGACTGAGATGGGGCTGTGGTACATGACTGAGACAGGGCTGGTAGATGACTGAGAGGGGGCTGGTACATGACAGAGGGGTGCTGGTACATGACTGAGAGGGGGCTGTGGTACATGACTGAGAGGGGGCTGGTAGATGACTCAGAGGGGGCTGGTACATGACAGAGGGGGCCTGGTACATGAGTGAGAGGGGGCTGTGGTACATGACTGAGAGGGGGCTGGTACATGACTGAGAGGGGGGCTGGTACATGACTGAGATGGGGCTGTGGTACATGTTTGGTCAACAACCGGCCCACTACTAGGCTAGGACAGCGGCCCATTGGTACTGACTGCCACTGGGCTGGCCCAATCACATCTCTTACTAAGCACCCCACCCACCAGTCGTGCAGGTACATGACTGAGAGGGGGGCTGGTACATGACTGAGATGGGGCTGTGGTACATGACTGAGAGGCGGCTGTGGTACATGACTGAGAGTGGTACATGACTGAGAGGGGGCTGGTACATGACTGAGAGGGGGCTGGTATACAGGACTGCGAGGGGGCTGGTATATAGGACTGAGAGGGGGCTAGTACATGACTGAGAGGGGGCTGGTACATGACTGAGATGGGGCTGTGGTACATGACTGAGACAGGGCTGGTAGATGACTGAGAGGGGGCTGGTACATGACAGAGGGGGGCTGGTACATGACTGAGAGGGGGCTGTGATACATGACTGAGAGGGGGCTGGTAGATGACTCAGAGGGGGCTGGTACATGACTGAGAGGGGGCTGGTACATGACTGAGATGGGGCTGTGGTACATGACTGAGACAGGGCTGGTAGATGACTGAGAGGGGGCTGGTACATGACAGAGGGGGGCTGGTACATGACTGAGAGGGGGCTGTGGTACATGACTGAGAGGGGGCTGGTAGATGACTCAGAGGGGGCTGGTACATGACAGAGGGGGGCTGGTACATGAGTGAGAGGGGGCTGTGGTACATGACTGAGAGGGGGCTGGTAGATGACTGAGAGGGGGCTGGTACATGACAGAGGGGGGCTGGCACATGACTGATATGGGGCTGTGGTACATGACTGAGAGGGGACTGTGGTACATGCCTGAGATGGGGCTGTGGTACATGCTGAGAGGGGGTTGTGGTACATGACTGAGAGGGGGCTGTGGTACATGACTGAGAGGGGGCTGTGGTACATGACTGAGAGGGCGCTGGTACATGACTGAGAGGGGGCTGGTACATGACTGAAAGGGGGCTGGTATACAGGACTGAGAGGGGGCTGGTATACAGGACTGAGAGGGGGCTGGTACATGACTGAGAAGGGGGCTGGTACATGACTGTGAGGGGGCTGGTACATGACTGAGATGGGGCTGTGGTACATGACTGAGAGGGGGCTGGTAGATGACTGAGAGGGGGCTGGTACATGCCAGAGGGGGGCTGGTACATGACTGAGAGGGGGCTGTGGTACATGACTGAGAGGGGGCTGGTAGATGACTGAGAGGGGGCTGGTACATGACAGAGGGGGGCTGGTACATGACTGAGATGGTGCTGTGGTACATGACTGAGAGGGGGCTGTGGTACATGACTGAGATGGGGCTGTGGTACATGCTGAGAGGGGGTTTTGGTACATGACTGAGAGGGGGCTGTGATACATGACTGAGAGGGGGCTGGTACATGACTGAGATGGGGCTGGTACATGACTGAGAGGGGGCTGGTATACAGGACTGAGAGGGGGCTGGTACATGAGTGAGAGGGAGGCTGGTACATGACTGAGATGGGGCTGTGGTACATGACTGAGAGGGGGCTGGTATATGACTGAGAGGGGGCTGGTACATGACAGAGGGGGGCTGGTACATGAGTGAGAGGGGGCTGTGGTACATGACTGAGAGGGGGCTGTGGTACATGCCTGAGATGGGGCTGTGGTACATGCTGAGAGGGGGTTGTGGTACATGACTGAGAGGGGGCTGTGGTACATGACTGAGAGGGGGCTGTGGTACATGACTGAGAGGGGGCTGGTACATGACTGAGAGAGGGCTGGTACATGACTGAGAGGGGGCTGGTATACAGGACTGAGAGGGGGCTGGTATACAGGACTGAGAGGGGGCTGGTACATGACTGAGATGGGGCTGTGGTTCATGACTGAGAGGCGGCTGGTAGATGACTGAGAGGGGGCTGGTACATGACAGAGGGGGGCTGGTACATGACTGAGAGGGGGCTGTGGTACATGACTGAGAGGGGGCTGGTAGATCACTGAGAGGGGGCTGGTACATGACAGAGGGGGGCTGGTACATGACTGAGATGGGGCTCTGGTACATGACTGAGAGGGGGCTGTGGTACATGACTGAGATGGGGCTGTGGTACATGACTGAGATGGGGGCTGTGGTACATGACTGAGAGGGGGCTGTGGTACATGACTGAGAGGGGGCTGGTACATGACTGAGAGGGGGGCTGGTACATGACTGAGATGGGGCTGTGGTACATGTTTGGTCAACAACCGGCCCACTACTAGGCTAGGACAGCGGCCCATTGGTACTGACTGACACTGGGCTGGCCCAATCACATCTCTTACTAAGCACCCCACCCACCAGTCATGCAGGTACATGACTGAGAGGGGGGCTGGTACATGACTGAGATGGGGCTGTGGTACATGACTGAGAGGCGGCTGTGGTACATGACTGAGAGTGGTACATGACTGAGAGGGGGCTGGTATACAGGACTGTGAGGGGGCTGGTATATAGGACTGAGAGGGGGCTGGTACATAACTGAGAGGGGGGCTGGTACATGACTGAGAGGGGGCTGGTACATGACTGAGATGGGGCTGTGGTACATGACTGAGACAGGGCTGGTAGATGACTGAGAGGGGGCTGGTACATGACAGAGGGGTGCTGGTACATGACTGAGAGGGGGCTGTGGTACATGACTGAGAGGGGGCTGGTAGATGACTCAGAGGGGGCTGGTACATGACAGAGGGGGCCTGGTACATGAGTGAGAGGGGGCTGTGGTACATGACTGAGAGGGGGCTGGTACATGACTGAGAGGGGGGCTGGTACATGACTGAGATGGGGCTGTGGTACATGTTTGGTCAACAACCGGCCCACTACTAGGCTAGGACAGCGGCCCATTGGTACTGACTGCCACTGGGCTGGCCCAATCACATCTCTTACTAAGCACCCCACCCACCAGTCGTGCAGGTACATGACTGAGAGGGGGGCTGGTACATGACTGAGATGGGGCTGTGGTACATGACTGAGAGGCGGCTGTGGTACATGACTGAGAGTGGTACATGACTGAGAGGGGGCTGGTACATGACTGAGAGGGGGCTGGTATACAGGACTGCGAGGGGGCTGGTATATAGGACTGAGAGGGGGCTAGTACATGACTGAGAGGGGGCTGGTACATGACTGAGATGGGGCTGTGGTACATGACTGAGACAGGGCTGGTAGATGACTGAGAGGGGGCTGGTACATGACAGAGGAGGGCTGGTACATGACTGAGAGGGGGCTGTGATACATGACTGAGAGGGGGCTGGTAGATGACTCAGAGGGGGCTGGTACATGACTGAGAGGGGGCTGGTACATGACTGAGATGGGGCTGTGGTACATGACTGAGACAGGGCTGGTAGATGACTGAGAGGGGGCTGGTACATGACTGAGAGGGGGCTGTGGTACATGACTGAGAGGGGGCTGGTAGATGACTCAGAGGGGGCTGGTACATGACAGAGGGGGCCTGGTACATGAGTGAGAGGGGGCTGTGGTACATGACTGAGAGGGGGCTGGTACATGACTGAGAGGGGGGCTGGTACATGACTGTGATGGGGCTGTGGTACATGTTTGGTCAACAACCGGCCCACTACTAGGCTAGGACAGCGGCCCATTGGTACTGACTGCCACTGGGCTGGCCCAATCACATCTCTTACTAAGCACCCCACCCACCAGTCGTGCAGGTACATGACTGAGAGGGGGGCTGGTACATGACTGAGATGGGGCTGTGGTACATGACTGAGAGGCGGCTGTGGTACATGACTGAGAGTGGTACATGACTGAGAGGGGGCTGGTACATGACTGAGAGGGGGCTGGTATACAGGACTGCGAGGGGGCTGGTATATAGGACTGAGAGGGGGCTAGTACATGACTGAGAGGGGGCTGGTACATGACTGAGATGGGGCTGTGGTACATGACTGAGACAGGGCTGGCAGATGACTGAGAGGGGGCTGGTACATGACAGAGGGGGGCTGGTACATGACTGAGAGGGGGCTGTGGTACATGACTGAGAGGGGGCTGGTAGATGACTCAGAGGGGGCTGGTACATGACTGAGAGGGGGCTGGTACATGACTGAGATGGGGCTGTGGTACATGACTGAGACAGGGCTGGTAGATGACTGAGAGGGGGCTGGTACATGACAGAGGGGGGCTGGTACATGACTGAGAGGGGGCTGTGGTACATGACTGAGAGGGGGCTGGTAGATGACTCAGAGGGGGCTGGTACATGACAGAGGGGGGCTGGTACATGAGTGAGAGGGGGCTGTGGTACATGACTGAGAGGGGGCTGGTAGATGACTGAGAGGGGGCTGGTACATGACAGAGGGGGGCTGGTACATGACTGATATGGGGCTGTGGTACATGACTGAGATGGGGCTGTGGTACATGCCTGAGATGGGGCTGTGGTACATGCTGAGAGGGGGTTGTGGTACATGACTGAGAGGGGGCTGTGGTACATGACTGAGAGGGGGCTGTGGTACATGACTGAGAGGGCGCTGGTACATGACTGAGAGGGGGCTGGTACATGACTGAAAGGGGGCTGGTATACAGGACTGAGAGGGGGCTGGTATACAGGACTGAGAGGGGGCTGGTACATGACTGAGAAGGGGGCTGGTACATGACTGTGAGGGGGCTGGTACATGACTGAGATGGGGCTGTGGTACATGACTGAGAGGGGGCTGGTAGATGACTGAGAGGGGGCTGGTACATGCCAGAGGGGGGCTGGTACATGACTGAGAGGGGGCTGTGGTACATGACTGAGAGGGGGCTGGTAGATGACTGAGAGGGGGCTGGTACATGACAGAGGGGGGCTGGTACATGACTGAGATGGTGCTGTGGTACATGACTGAGAGGGGGCTGTGGTACATGACTGAGATGGGGCTGTGGTACATGCTGAGAGGGGGTTTTGGTACATGACTGAGAGGGGGCTGTGATACATGACTGAGAGGGGGCTGGTACATGACTGAGATGGGGCTGGTACATGACTGAGAGGGGGCTGGTATACAGGACTGAGAGGGGGCTGGTACATGAGTGAGAGGGAGGCTGGTACATGACTGAGATGGGGCTGTGGTACATGACTGAGAGGGGGCTGGTATATGACTGAGAGGGGGCTGGTACATGACAGAGGGGGGCTGGTACATGAGTGAGAGGGGGCTGTGGTACATGACTGAGAGGGGGCTGTGGTACATGCCTGAGATGGGGCTGTGGTACATGCTGAGAGGGGGTTGTGGTACATGACTGAGAGGGGGCTGTGGTACATGACTGAGAGGGGGCTGTGGTACATGACTGAGAGGGGGCTGGTACATGACTGAGAGAGGGCTGGTACATGACTGAGAGGGGGCTGGTATACAGGACTGAGAGGGGGCTGGTATACAGGACTGAGAGGGGGCTGGTACATGACTGAGATGGGGCTGTGGTTCATGACTGAGAGGCGGCTGGTAGATGACTGAGAGGGGGCTGGTACATGACAGAGGGGGGCTGGTACATGACTGAGAGGGGGCTGTGGTACATGACTGAGAGGGGGCTGGTAGATCACTGAGAGGGGGCTGGTACATGACAGAGGGGGGCTGGTACATGACTGAGATGGGGCTCTGGTACATGACTGAGAGGGGGCTGTGGTACATGACTGAGATGGGGCTGTGGTACATGACTGAGATGGGGGCTGTGGTACATGACTGAGAGGGGGCTGTGGTACATGACTGAGAGGGGGCTGGTACATGACTGAGAGGGGGGCTGGTACATGACTGAGATGGGGCTGTGGTACATGTTTGGTCAACAACCGGCCCACTACTAGGCTAGGACAGCGGCCCATTGGTACTGACTGACACTGGGCTGGCCCAATCACATCTCTTACTAATAATAATAATAATAATAATGGATTAGATTTATATAGCGCTCTTCGTGACACCCCAGTGACCCCAGAGCGCTTACAGAGTCCATTATTCGTTCATACACAGTCATACCGGTGGTGGTAAGCTACAATTGCAGCCAGAGCTGCCCTGAGGCAGACTCACGGAAGCGTGGCGAATAATCATCGCCTACGGCCCCTCCGACCACCACCAACATTCATTCACATGCATACACATTCATACATGAGGCATCGTTAGCATTACACACACACACACACACACACACACACACACACACTGCAAACTAAATAAACAAGAACTAAACCGATCGCCGTGGATATAGCTACTAGCTACATTATAGTGGAATATACTGTATTAATATGCCATATACCATCTTCTTTTTTTTTATCTACTTTTTCTCCCATCCCAATTGAGTCGTTATGCCAATTCCCTTCCTGGTCGTTGCACGCGCTTTCCCCCCACTTGCCAGCCTAGGGAGGGTTGAAGACGATCACATGTCTCCGCCGATACCCACCAGTCATGCAGGTACATGACTGAGAGGGGGGCTGGTACATGACTGAGATGGGGCTGTGGTACATGACTGAGAGGCGGCTGTGGTACATGACTGAGAGTGGTACATGACTGAGAGGGGGCTGGTATACAGGACTGTGAGGGGGCTGGTATATAGGACTGAGAGGGGGCTGGTACATAACTGAGAGGGGGGCTGGTACATGACTGAGAGGGGGCTGGTACATGACTGAGATGGGGCTGTGGTACATGACTGAGACAGGGCTGGTAGATGACTGAGAGGGGGCTGGTACATGACAGAGGGGTGCTGGTACATGACTGAGAGGGGGCTGTGGTACATGACTGAGAGGGGGCTGGTAGATGACTCAGAGGGGGCTGGTACATGACAGAGGGGGCCTGGTACATGAGTGAGAGGGGGCTGTGGTACATGACTGAGAGGGGGCTGGTACATGACTGAGAGGGGGGCTGGTACATGACTGAGATGGGGCTGTGGTACATGTTTGGTCAACAACCGGCCCACTACTAGGCTAGGACAGCGGCCCATTGGTACTGACTGCCACTGGGCTGGCCCAATCACATCTCTTACTAAGCACCCCACCCACCAGTCGTGCATGTACATGACTGAGAGGGGGGCTGGTACATGACTGAGATGGGGCTGTGGTACATGACTGAGAGGCGGCTGTGGTACATGACTGAGAGTGGTACATGACTGAGAGGGGGCTGGTACATGACTGAGAGGGGGCTGGTATACAGGACTGCGAGGGGGCTGGTATATAGGACTGAGAGGGGGCTAGTACATGACTGAGAGGGGGCTGGTACATGACTGAGATGGGGCTGTGGTACATGACTGAGACAGGGCTGGTAGATGACTGAGAGGGGGCTGGTACATGACAGAGGAGGGCTGGTACATGACTGAGAGGGGGCTGTGATACATGACTGAGAGGGGGCTGGTAGATGACTCAGAGGGGGCTGGTACATGACTGAGAGGGGGCTGGTACATGACTGAGATGGGGCTGTGGTACATGACTGAGACAGGGCTGGTAGATGACTGAGAGGGGGCTGGTACATGACTGAGAGGGGGCTGTGGTACATGACTGAGAGGGGGCTGGTAGATGACTCAGAGGGGGCTGGTACATGACAGAGGGGGCCTGGTACATGAGTGAGAGGGGGCTGTGGTACATGACTGAGAGGGGGCTGGTACATGACTGAGAGGGGGGCTGGTACATGACTGTGATGGGGCTGTGGTACATGTTTGGTCAACAACCGGCCCACTACTAGGCTAGGACAGTGGCCCATTGGTACTGACTGCCACTGGGCTGGCCCAATCACATCTCTTACTAAGCACCCCACCCACCAGTCGTGCAGGTACATGACTGAGAGGGGGGCTGGTACATGACTGAGATGGGGCTGTGGTACATGACTGAGAGGCGGCTGTGGTACATGACTGAGAGTGGTACATGACTGAGAGGGGGCTGGTACATGACTGAGAGGGGGCTGGTATACAGGACTGCGAGGGGGCTGGTATATAGGACTGAGAGGGGGCTAGTACATGACTGAGAGGGGGCTGGTACATGACTGAGATGGGGCTGTGGTACATGACTGAGACAGGGCTGGCAGATGACTGAGAGGGGGCTGGTACATGACAGAGGGGGGCTGGTACATGACTGAGAGGGGGCTGTGGTACATGACTGAGAGGGGGCTGGTAGATGACTCAGAGGGGGCTGGTACATGACTGAGAGGGGGCTGGTACATGACTGAGATGGGGCTGTGGTACATGACTGAGACAGGGCTGGTAGATGACTGAGAGGGGGCTGGTACATGACAGAGGGGGGCTGGTACATGACTGAGAGGGGGCTGTGGTACATGACTGAGAGGGGGCTGGTAGATGACTCAGAGGGGGCTGGTACATGACAGAGGGGGGCTGGTACATGAGTGAGAGGGGGCTGTGGTACATGACTGAGAGGGGGCTGGTACATGACTGAGATGGGGCTGTGGTACATGACTGAGACAGGGCTGGTAGATGACTGAGAGGGGGCTGGTACATGACTGAGAGGGGGCTGTGGTACATGACTGAGAGGGGGCTGGTAGATGACTCAGAGGGGGCTGGTACATGACAGAGGGGGCCTGGTACATGACTGAGATGGGGCTGTGGTACATGACTGAGAGGCGGCTGTGGTACATGACTGAGAGTGGTACATGACTGAGAGGGGGCTGGTACATGACTGAGAGGGGGCTGGTATACAGGACTGCGAGGGGGCTGGTATATAGGACTGAGAGGGGGCTAGTACATGACTGAGAGGGGGCTGGTACATGACTGAGATGGGGCTGTGGTACATGACTGAGACAGGGCTGGCAGATGACTGAGAGGGGGCTGGTACATGACAGAGGGGGGCTGGTACATGACTGAGAGGGGGCTGTGGTACATGACTGAGAGGGGGCTGGTAGATGACTCAGAGGGGGCTGGTACATGACTGAGATGGGGCTGTGGTACATGACTGAGACAGGGCTGGTAGATGACTGAGAGGCGGCTGTGGTACATGACTGAGAGTGGTACATGACTGAGAGGGGGCTGGTACATGACTGAGAGGGGGCTGGTATACAGGACTGCGAGGGGGCTGGTATATAGGACTGAGAGGGGGCTAGTACATGACTGAGAGGGGGCTGGTACATGACTGAGATGGGGCTGTGGTACATGACTGAGACAGGGCTGGCAGATGACTGAGAGGGGGCTGGTACATGACAGAGGGGGGCTGGTACATGACTGAGAGGGGGCTGTGGTACATGACTGAGAGGGGGCTGGTAGATGACTCAGAGGGGGCTGGTACATGACTGAGATGGGGCTGTGGTACATGACTGAGACAGGGCTGGTAGATGACTGAGAGGGGGCTGGTACATGACAGAGGGGGGCTGGTACATGACTGAGAGGGGGCTGTGGTACATGACTGAGAGGGGGCTGGTAGATGACTCAGAGGGGGCTGGTACATGACAGAGGGGGGCTGGTACATGAGTGAGAGGGGGCTGTGGTACATGACTGAGAGGGGGCTGGTAGATGACTGAGAGGGGGCTGGTACATGACAGAGGGGGGCTGGTACATGACTGATATGGGGCTGTGGTACATGACTGAGATGGGGCTGTGGTACATGCCTGAGATGGGGCTGTGGTACATGCTGAGAGGGGGTTGTGGTACATGACTGAGAGGGGGCTGTGGTACATGACTGAGAGGGGGCTGTGGTACATGACTGAGAGGGCGCTGGTACATGACTGAGAGGGGGCTGGTACATGACTGAAAGGGGGCTGGTATACAGGACTGAGAGGGGGCTGGTATACAGGACTGAGAGGGGGCTGGTACATGACTGAGAAGGGGGCTGGTACATGACTGTGAGGGGGCTGGTACATGACTGAGATGGGGCTGTGGTACATGACTGAGAGGGGGCTGGTAGATGACTGAGAGGGGGCTGGTACATGCCAGAGGGGGGCTGGTACATGACTGAGAGGGGGCTGTGGTACATGACTGAGAGGGGGCTGGTAGATGACTGAGAGGGGGCTGGTACATGACAGAGGGGGGCTGGTACATGACTGAGATGGTGCTGTGGTACATGACTGAGAGGGGGCTGTGGTACATGACTGAGATGGGGCTGTGGTACATGCTGAGAGGGGGTTTTGGTACATGACTGAGAGGGGGCTGTGATACATGACTGAGAGGGGGCTGGTACATGACTGAGATGGGGCTGGTACATGACTGAGAGGGGGCTGGTATACAGGACTGAGAGGGGGCTGGTACATGAGTGAGAGGGAGGCTGGTACATGACTGAGATGGGGCTGTGGTACATGACTGAGAGGGGGCTGGTACATGACAGAGGGGGGCTGGTACATGAGTGAGAGGGGGCTGTGGTACATGACTGAGAGGGGGCTGTGGTACATGCCTGAGATGGGGCTGTGGTACATGCTGAGAGGGGGTTGTGGTACATGACTGAGAGGGGGCTGTGGTACATGACTGAGAGGGGGCTGTGGTACATGACTGAGAGGGAGCTGGTACATGACTGAGAGAGGGCTGGTACATGACTGAGAGGGGGCTGGTATACAGGACTGAGAGGGGGCTGGTATACAGGACTGAGAGGGGGCTGGTACATGACTGAGATGGGGCTGTGGTTCATGACTGAGAGGCGGCTGGTAGATGACTGAGAGGGGGCTGGTACATGACAGAGGGGGGCTGGTACATGACTGAGAGGGGGCTGTGGTACATGACTGAGAGGGGGCTGGTAGATCACTGAGAGGGGGCTGGTACATGACAGAGGGGGGCTGGTACATGACTGAGATGGGGCTCTGGTACATGACTGAGAGGGGGCTGTGGTACATGACTGAGATGGGGCTGTGGTACATGACTGAGATGGGGGCTGTGGTACATGACTGAGAGGGGGCTGTGGTACATGACTGAGAGGGGGCTGGTACATGACTGAGAGGGGGGCTGGTACATGACTGAGATGGGGCTGTGGTACATGTTTGGTCAACAACCGGCCCACTACTAGGCTAGGACAGCGGCCCATTGGTACTGACTGACACTGGGCTGGCCCAATCACATCTCTTACTAAGCACCCCACCCACCAGTCATGCAGGTACATGACTGAGAGGGGGGCTGGTACATGACTGAGATGGGGCTGTGGTACATGACTGAGAGGCGGCTGTGGTACATGACTGAGAGTGGTACATGACTGAGAGGGGGCTGGTATACAGGACTGTGAGGGGGCTGGTATATAGGACTGAGAGGGGGCTGGTACATAACTGAGAGGGGGGCTGGTACATGACTGAGAGGGGGCTGGTACATGACTGAGATGGGGCTGTGGTACATGACTGAGACAGGGCTGGTAGATGACTGAGAGGGGGCTGGTACATGACAGAGGGGTGCTGGTACATGACTGAGAGGGGGCTGTGGTACATGACTGAGAGGGGGCTGGTAGATGACTCAGAGGGGGCTGGTACATGACAGAGGGGGCCTGGTACATGAGTGAGAGGGGGCTGTGGTACATGACTGAGAGGGGGCTGGTACATGACTGAGAGGGGGGCTGGTACATGACTGAGATGGGGCTGTGGTACATGTTTGGTCAACAACCGGCCCACTACTAGGCTAGGACAGCGGCCCATTGGTACTGACTGCCACTGGGCTGGCCCAATCACATCTCTTACTAAGCACCCCACCCACCAGTCGTGCATGTACATGACTGAGAGGGGGGCTGGTACATGACTGAGATGGGGCTGTGGTACATGACTGAGAGGCGGCTGTGGTACATGACTGAGAGTGGTACATGACTGAGAGGGGGCTGGTACATGACTGAGAGGGGGCTGGTATACAGGACTGTGAGGGGGCTGGTATATAGGACTGAGAGGGGGCTAGTACATGACTGAGAGGGGGCTGGTACATGACTGAGATGGGGCTGTGGTACATGACTGAGACAGGGCTGGTAGATGACTGAGAGGGGGCTGGTACATGACAGAGGAGGGCTGGTACATGACTGAGAGGGGGCTGTGATACATGACTGATAGGGGGCTGGTAGATGACTCAGAGGGGGCTGGTACATGACTGAGAGGGGGCTGGTACATGACTGAGATGGGGCTGTGGTACATGACTGAGACAGGGCTGGTAGATGACTGAGAGGGGGCTGGTACATGACTGAGAGGGGGCTGTGGTACATGACTGAGAGGGGGCTGGTAGATGACTCAGAGGGGGCTGGTACATGACAGAGGGGGCCTGGTACATGAGTGAGAGGGGGCTGTGGTACATGACTGAGAGGGGGCTGGTACATGACTGAGAGGGGGGCTGGTACATGACTGTGATGGGGCTGTGGTACATGTTTGGTCAACAACCGGCCCACTACTAGGCTAGGACAGCGGCCCATTGGTACTGACTGCCACTGGGCTGGCCCAATCACATCTCTTACTAAGCACCCCACCCACCAGTTGTGCAGGTACATGACTGAGAGGGGGGCTGGTACATGACTGAGATGGGGCTGTGGTACATGACTGAGAGGCGGCTGTGGTACATGACTGAGAGTGGTACATGACTGAGAGGGGGCTGGTACATGACTGAGAGGGGGCTGGTATACAGGACTGCGAGGGGGCTGGTATATAGGACTGAGAGGGGGCTAGTACATGACTGAGAGGGGGCTGGTACATGACTGAGATGGGGCTGTGGTACATGACTGAGACAGGGCTGGTAGATGACTGAGAGGGGGCTGGTACATGACAGAGGGGGGCTGGTACATGGCTGAGAGGGGGCTGTGGTACATGACTGAGAGGGGGCTGGTAGATGACTCAGAGGGGGCTGGTACATGACTGAGAGGGGGCTGGTACATGACTGAGATGGGGCTGTGGTACATGACTGAGACAGGGCTGGTAGATGACTGAGAGGGGGCTGGTACATGACAGAGGGGGGCTGGTACATGACTGAGAGGGGGCTGTGGTACATGACTGAGAGGGGGCTGGTAGATGACTCAGAGGGGGCTGGTACATGACAGAGGGGGGCTGGTACATGAGTGAGAGGGGGCTGTGGTACATGACTGAGAGGGGGCTGGTAGATGACTGAGAGGGGGCTGGTACATGACAGAGGGGGGCTGGTACATGACTGATATGGGGCTGTGGTACATGACTGAGATGGGGCTGTGGTACATGCCTGAGATGGGGCTGTGGTACATGCTGAGAGGGGGTTGTGGTACATGACTGAGAGGGGGCTGTGGTACATGACTGAGAGGGGGCTGTGGTACATGACTGAGAGGGCGCTGGTACATGACTGAGAGGGGGCTGGTACATGACTGAAAGGGGGCTGGTATACAGGACTGAGAGGGGGCTGGTATACAGGACTGAGAGGGGGCTGGTACATAACTGAGAGGGGGGCTGGTACATGACTGAGAGGGGGCTGGTACATGACTGAGATGGGGCTGTGGTACATGACTGAGACAGGGCTGGTAGATGACTGAGAGGGGGCTGGTACATGACAGAGGGGGACTGGTACATGACTGAGAGGGGGCTGTGGTACATGACTGAGAGGGGGCTGGTAGATGACTCAGAGGGGGCTGGTACATGACAGAGGGGGGCTGGTACATGAGTGAGAGGGGGCTGTGGTACATGACTGAGAGGGGGCTGGTACATGACTGAGAGGGGGGCTGGTACATGACTGAGATGGGGCTGTGGTACATGTTTGGTCAACAACCGGCCCACTACTAGGCTAGGACAGCGGCCCATTGGTACTGGCTGACACTGGGCTGGCCCAATCACATCTCTTACTAAGCACCCCACCCACCAGTCGTGCAGGTACATGACTGAGAGGGGGGCTGGTACATGACTGAGATGGGGCTGTGGTACATGACTGAGAGGCGGCTGTGGTACATGACTGAGAGTGGTACATGACTGAGAGGGGGCTGGTACATGACTGAGAGGGGGCTGGTATACAGGACTGCGAGGGGGCTGGTATATAGGACTGAGAGGGGGCTGGTACATAACTGAGAGGGGGGCTGGTACATGACTGAGAGGGGGCTGGTACATGACTGAGATGGGGCTGTGGTACATGACTGAGAGGCGGCTGTGGTACATGCCTGAGAGTGGTACATGACTGAGAGGGGGCTGGTACATGACTGAGAGGGGGCTGGTATACAGGACTGCGAGGGGGCTGGTATATAGGACTGAGAGGGGGCTGGTACATAACTGAGAGGGGGGCTGGTACATGACTGAGAGGGGGCTGGTACATGACTGAGATGGGGCTGTGGTACATGACTGAGACAGGGCTGGTAGATGACTGAGAGGGGGCTGGTACATGACAGAGGGGGGCTGGTACATGACTGAGAGGGGGCTGTGGTACATGACTGAGAGTGGTACATGACTGTGAGGGGGCTGGTACATGACTGAGAGGGGGCTGGTATACAGGACTGCGAGGGGGCTGGTATATAGGACTGAGAGGGGGCTGGTACATAACTGAGAGGGGGGCTGGTACATGACTGAGAGGGGGCTGGTACATGACTGAGATGGGGCTGTGGTACATGACTGAGACAGGGCTGGTAGATGACTGAGAGGGGGCTGGTACATGACAGAGGGGGGCTGGTACATGACTGAGAGGGGGCTGTGGTACATGACTGAGAGGGGGCTGGTAGATGACTCAGAGGGGGCTGGTACATGACAGATGGGGGCTGGTACATGAGTGAGAGGGGGCTGTGGTACATGACTGAGAGGGGGCTGGTAGATGACTTAGAGGGGGCTGGTACATGACAGAGGGGGGCTGGTACATGACAGAGGGGGGCTGGTACATGACTGATATGGGGCTGTGGTACATGACTGAGAGGGGGCTGTGGTACATGCCTGAGATGGGGCTGTGGTACATGCTGAGAGGGGGTTGTGGTACATGACTGAGAGGGGGCTGTGGTACATTACTGAGAGGGGGCTGTGATACATGACTGAGAGGGCGCTGGTACATGACTGAGAGGGGGCTGGTACATGACTGAAAGGGGGCTGGTATACAGGACTGAGAGGGGGCTGGTATACAGGACTGAGAGGGGGCTGGTACATGACTGAGAGGGGGGCTGGTACATGACTGTGAGGGGGCTGGTACATGACTGAGATGGGGCTGTGGTACATGACTGAGAGGGGGCTGGTAGATGACTGAGAGGGGGCTGGTACATGACAGAGGGGGGCTGGTACATGACTGAGAGGGGGCTGTGGTACATGACTGAGAGGGGGCTGGTAGATGACTGAGAGGGGGCTGGTACATGACAGAGGGGGGCTGGTACATGACTGAGATGGGGCTCTGGTACATGACTGAGAGGGGGCTGTGGTACATGACTGAGATGGGGCTGTGGTACATGCTGAGAGGGGGCTGTGGTACATGACTGAGAGGGGGCTGTGGTATATGACTGAGATGGGGGCTGTGGTACATGACTGAGAGGGGGCTGTGGTACATGACTGAGGGGGGGCTGGTACATGACTGAGAGGGGGGCTGGTACATGACTGAGATGGGGCTGTGGTACATGTTTGGTCAATGACCGGCCCACTACTAGGCTAGGACAGCGGCCCATTGGTACTGACTGACACTGGGCTGGCCCAATCACATCTCTTACTAAGCACCCCACCCACCAGTCGTGCAGGTACATGACTGAGAGGGGGCTGGTACATGACTGAGATGGGGCTGTGGTACATGACTGAGAGGGGGCTGTGGTACATGACTTAGAGTGGTACATGACTGAGAGGGGGATGGTACATGACTGAGAGGGGGCTGGTATACAGGACTGAGAGGGGGCTGGTATACAGGACTGAGAGGGGGCTGGTACATAACTGAGAGGGGGGCTGGTACATGACTGAGAGGGGGCTGGTACATGACTGAGATGGGGCTGTGGTACATGACTGAGTGGGGGCTGGTAGATGACTGAGAGGGGGCTGGTATACAGGACTGAGAGGGGGCTGGTACATGACTGAGAGGGGGGCTGGTACATGACTGTGAGGGGGCTGGTACATGACTGAGATGGGGCTGTGGTACATGACTGAGAGGGGGCTGGTAGATGACTGAGAGGGGGCTGGTACATGACAGAGGGGGGCTGGTACATGACTGAGAGGGGGCTGTGGTACATGACTGAGAGGGGGCTGGTAGATGACTGAGAGGGGGCTGGTACATGACAGAGGGGGGCTGGTACATGACTGAGATGGGGCTCTGGTACATGACTGAGAGGGGGCTGTGGTACATGACTGAGATGGGGCTGTGGTACATGCTGAGAGGGGGCTGTGGTACATGACTGAGAGGGGGCTGTGGTATATGACTGAGATGGGGGCTGTGGTACATGACTGAGAGGGGGCTGTGGTACATGACTGAGGGGGGGCTGGTACATGACTGAGAGGGGGGCTGGTACATGACTGAGATGGGGCTGTGGTACATGTTTGGTCAATGACCGGCCCACTACTAGGCTAGGACAGCGGCCCATTGGTACTGACTGACACTGGGCTGGCCCAATCACATCTCTTACTAAGCACCCCACCCACCAGTCGTGCAGGTACATGACTGAGAGGGGGCTGGTACATGACTGAGATGGGGCTGTGGTACATGACTGAGAGGGGGCTGTGGTACATGACTTAGAGTGGTACATGACTGAGAGGGGGATGGTACATGACTGAGAGGGGGCTGGTATACAGGACTGAGAGGGGGCTGGTATACAGGACTGAGAGGGGGCTGGTACATAACTGAGAGGGGGGCTGGTACATGACTGAGAGGGGGCTGGTACATGACTGAGATGGGGCTGTGGTACATGACTGAGTGGGGGCTGGTAGATGACTGAGAGGGGGCTGGTACATGACTGAGAGGGGGCTGTGGTACATGACTGAGAGGGGGCTGGTAGATGACTGAGAGGGGGCTGGTACATGACAGAGGGGGGCTGGTACATGACTGAGATGGGGCTGTGGTACATGACTGAGAGGGGGCTGTGGTACATGACTGAGAGGGGGCTGTGGTACATGACTGAGAGGGGGGCTGGTACATGGCTGAGAGGGGGCTGGTAGATGACTGAGAGGGGGCTGGTACATGATATAGGGGGGCTGGTACATGACTGATATGGGGCTGTGGTACATGACTGAGAGGGGGCTGTGGTACATGCCTGAGATGGGGCTGTGGTACATGCTGAGAGGGGGTTGTGGTACATGACTGAGAGGGGGCTGTGGTACATGACTGAGAGGGGGCTGTGGTACATGACTGAGAGGGCGCTGGTACATGACTGAGAGGGGGCTGGTACATGACTGAAAGGGGGCTGGTATACAGGACTGAGAGGGGGCTGGTATACAGGACTGAGAGGGGGCTGGTACATGACTGAGAGGGGGGCTGGTACATGACTGTGAGGGGGCTGGTACATGACTGAGATGGGGCTGTGGTAGATGACTGAGAGGGGGCTGGTAGATGACTGAGATGGGGCTGGTACATGACAGAGGGGGGCTGGTACATGACTGAGAGGGGGCTGTGGTACATGACTGATAGGGGGCTGGTAGATGACTGAGAGGGGGCTGGTACATGACAGAGGGGGGCTGGTACATGACTGAGATGGTGCTGTGGTACATGACTGAGAGGGGGCTGTGGTACATGACTGAGATGGGGCTGTGGTACATGCTGAGAGGGGGTTTGGTACATGACTGAGAGGGGGCTGTGGTACATGACTGAGAGGGGGCTGGTACATGACTGAGATGGGGCTGGTACATGACTGAGAGGGGGCTGATATACAGGACTGAGAGGGGGCTGGTACATGAGTGAGAGGGAGGCTGGTACATGACTGAGATGGGGCTGTGGTACATGACTGAGAGGGGGCTGGTACATGACAGAGGGGGGCTGGTACATGAGTGAGAGGGGGCTGTGGTACATGCCTGAGAGGGGGCTGTGGTACATGCCTGAGATGGGGCTGTGGTACATGCTGAGAGGGGGTTGTGGTACATGACTGAGAGGGGGCTGTGGTACATGACTGAGAGGGGGCTGTGGTACATGACTGAGAGGGGGCTGGTACATGACTGAGAGGGGGCTGGTACATGACTGAGAGGGGGCTGGTATACAGGACTGAGAGGGGGCTGGTATACAGGACTGAGAGGGGGCTGGTACATGACTGAGAGGGGGGCTGGTATATGACTGTGAGGGGGCTGGTACATGACTGATATGGGGCTGTGGTTCATGACTGAGAGGCGGCTGGTAGATGACTGAGAGGGGGCTGGTACATGACAGAGGGGGGCTGGTACATGACTGAGAGGGGGCTGGTAGATCACTGAGAGGGGGCTGGTACATGACAGAGGGGGGCTGGTACATGACTGAGATGGGGCTCTGGTACATGACTGAGAGGGGGCTGTGGTACATGACTGAGATGGGGCTGTGGTACATGTTGAGAGGGGGCTGTGGTTCATGACTGAGAGGGGGCTGTGGTATATGACTGAGATGGGGGCTGTGGTACATGACTGAGAGGGGGCTGTGGTACATGACTGAGAGGGGGCTGGTACATGACTGAGAGGGGGGCTGGTACATGACTGAGATGGGGCTGTGGTACATGTTTGGTCAACAACCGGCCCACTACTAGGCTAGGACAGCGGCCCATTGGTACTGACTGACACTGGGCTGGCCCAATCACATCTCTTACTAAGCACCCCACCCACCAGTCGTGCAGGTACATGACTGAGAGGGGGGCTGGTACATGACTGAGATGGGGCTGTGGTACATGACTGAGAGGCGGCTGTGGTACATGACTGAGAGTGGTACATGACTGAGAGGGGGCTGGTACATGACTGAGAGGGGGCTGGTATACAGGACTGTGAGGGGGCTGGTATATAGGACTGAGAGGGGGCTGGTACATAACTGATAGGGGGGCTGGTACATGACTGAGAGGGGGCTGTGGTACATGACTGAGACAGGGCTGGTAGATGACTGAGAGGGGGCTGGTATATGACAGAGGGGTGCTGGTACATGACTGAGAGGGGGCTGTGGTACATGACTGAGAGGGGGCTGGTAGATGACTCAGAGGGGGCTGGTACATGACAGAGGGGGCCTGGTACATGAGTGAGAGGGGGCTGTGGTACATGACTGAGAGGGGGCTGGTACATGACTGAGAGGGGGGCTGGTACATGACTGAGATGGGGCTGTGGTACATGTTTGGTCAACAACCGGCCCACTACTAGGCTAGGACAGCGGCCCATTGGTACTGACTGCCACTGGGCTGGCCCAATCACATCTCTTACTAAGCACCCCACCCACCAGTCGTGCAGGTACATGACTGAGAGGGGGGCTGGTACATGACTGAGATGGGGCTGTGGTACATGACTGAGAGGCGGCTGTGGTACATGACTGAGAGTGGTACATGACTGAGAGGGGGCTGGTACATGACTGAGAGGGGGCTGGTATACAGGACTGCGAGGGGGCTGGTATATAGGACTGAGAGGGGGCTAGTACATGACTGAGAGGGGGCTGGTACATGACTGAGATGGGGCTGTGGTACATGACTGAGACAGGGCTGGTAGATGACTGAGAGGGGGCTGGTACATGACAGAGGGGGGCTGGTACATGACTGATAGGGGGCTGTGGTACATGACTGAGAGGGGGCTGGTAGATGACTCAGAGGGGGCTGGTACATGACTGAGAGGGGGCTGGTACATGACTGAGATGGGGCTGTGGTACATGACTGAGACAGGGCTGGTAGATGACTGAGAGGGGGCTGGTACATGACAGAGGGGTGCTGGTACATGACTGAGAGGGGGCTGTGGTACATGACTGAGAGGGGGCTGGTAGATGACTCAGAGGGGGCTGGTACATGACAGAGGGGGCCTGGTACATGAGTGAGAGGGGGCTGTGGTACATGACTGAGAGGGGGCTGGTACATGACTGAGAGGGGGGCTGGTACATGACTGTGATGGGGCTGTGGTACATGTTTGGTCAACAACCGGCCCACTACTAGGCTAGGACAGCGGCCCATTGGTACTGACTGCCACTGGGCTGGCCCAATCACATCTCTTACTAAGCACCCCACCCACCAGTCGTGCAGGTACATGACTGAGAGGGGGGCTGGTACATGACTGAGATGGGGCTGTGGTACATGACTGAGAGGCGGCTGTGGTACATGACTGAGAGTGGTACATGACTGAGAGGGGGCTGGTACATGACTGAGAGGGGGCTGGTATACAGGACTGCGAGGGGGCTGGTATATAGGACTGAGAGGGGGCTAGTACATGACTGAGAGGGGGCTGGTACATGACTGAGATGGGGCTGTGGTACATGACTGAGACAGGGCTGGTAGATGACTGAGAGGGGGCTGGTACATGACAGAGGGGGGCTGGTACATGACTGAGAGGGGGCTGTGGTACATGACTGAGAGGGGGCTGGTAGATGACTCAGAGGGGGCTGGTACATGACTGAGAGGGGGCTGGTACATGACTGAGATGGGGCTGTGGTACATGACTGAGACAGGGCTGGTAGATGACTGAGAGGGGGCTGGTACATGACAGAGGGGGGCTGGTACATGACTGAGAGGGGGCTGTGGTACATGACTGAGAGGGGGCTGGTAGATGACTCAGAGGGGGCTGGTACATGACAGAGGGGGGCTGGTACATGAGTGAGAGGGGGCTGTGGTACATGACTGAGAGGGGGCTGGTAGATGACTGAGAGGGGGCTGGTACATGACAGAGGGGGGCTGGTACATGACTGATATGGGGCTGTGGTACATGACTGAGATGGGGCTGTGGTACATGCCTGAGATGGGGCTGTGGTACATGCTGAGAGGGGGTTGTGGTACATGACTGAGAGGGGGCTGTGGTACATGACTGAGAGGGGGCTGTGGTACATGACTGAGAGGGCGCTGGTACATGACTGAGAGGGGGCTGGTACATGACTGAAAGGGGGCTGGTATACAGGACTGAGAGGGGGCTGGTATACAGGACTGAGAGGGGGCTGGTACATAACTGAGAGGGGGGCTGGTACATGACTGAGAGGGGGCTGGTACATGACTGAGATGGGGCTGTGGTACATGACTGAGACAGGGCTGGTAGATGACTGAGAGGGGGCTGGTACATGACAGAGGGGGGCTGGTACATGACTGAGAGGGGGCTGTGGTACATGACTGAGAGGGGGCTGGTAGATGACTCAGAGGGGGCTGGTACATGACAGAGGGGGGCTGGTACATGAGTGAGAGGGGGCTGTGGTACATGACTGAGAGGGGGCTGGTACATGACTGAGAGGGGGGCTGGTACATGACTGAGATGGGGCTGTGGTACATGTTTGGTCAACAACCGGCCCACTACTAGGCTAGGACAGCGGCCCATTGGTACTGGCTGACACTGGGCTGGCCCAATCACATCTCTTACTAAGCACCCCACCCACCAGTCGTGCAGGTACATGACTGAGAGGGGGGCTGGTACATGACTGAGATGGGGCTGTGGTACATGACTGAGAGGCGGCTGTGGTACATGACTGAGAGTGGTACATGACTGAGAGGGGGCTGGTACATGACTGAGAGGGGGCTGGTATACAGGACTGCGAGGGGGCTGGTATATAGGACTGAGAGGGGGCTGGTACATAACTGAGAGGGGGGCTGGTACATGACTGAGAGGGGGCTGGTACATGACTGAGATGGGGCTGTGGTACATGACTGAGAGGCGGCTGTGGTACATGCCTGAGAGTGGTACATGACTGAGAGGGGGCTGGTACATGACTGAGAGGGGGCTGGTATACAGGACTGCGAGGGGGCTGGTATATAGGACTGAGAGGGGGCTGGTACATAACTGAGAGGGGGGCTGGTACATGACTGAGAGGGGGCTGGTACATGACTGAGATGGGGCTGTGGTACATGACTGAGACAGGGCTGGTAGATGACTGAGAGGGGGCTGGTACATGACAGAGGGGGGCTGGTACATGACTGAGAGGGGGCTGTGGTACATGACTGAGAGGGGGCTGGTAGATGACTCAGAGGGGGCTGGTACATGACTGAGAGGGGGCTGGTACATGACAGAGGGGGGCTGGTACATGACTGATATGGGGCTGTGGTACATGACTGAGATGGGGCTGTGGTACATGCCTGAGATGGGGCTGTGGTACATGCTGAGAGGGGGTTGTGGTACATGACTGAGAGGGGGCTGTGGTACATGACTGAGAGGGGGCTGTGGTACATGACTGAGAGGGCGCTGGTACATGACTGAGAGGGGGCTGGTACATGACTGAAAGGGGGCTGGTATACAGGACTGAGAGGGGGCTGGTATACAGGACTGAGAGGGGGCTGGTACATGACTGAGAAGGGGGCTGGTACATGACTGTGAGGGGGCTGGTACATGACTGAGATGGGGCTGTGGTACATGACTGAGAGGGGGCTGGTAGATGACTGAGAGGGGGCTGGTACATGCCAGAGGGGGGCTGGTACATGACTGAGAGGGGGCTGTGGTACATGACTGAGAGGGGGCTGGTAGATGACTGAGAGGGGGCTGGTACATGACAGAGGGGGGCTGGTACATGACTGAGATGGTGCTGTGGTACATGACTGAGAGGGGGCTGTGGTACATGACTGAGATGGGGCTGTGGTACATGCTGAGAGGGGGTTTTGGTACATGACTGAGAGGGGGCTGTGATACATGACTGAGAGGGGGCTGGTACATGACTGAGATGGGGCTGGTACATGACTGAGAGGGGGCTGGTATACAGGACTGAGAGGGGGCTGGTACATGAGTGAGAGGGAGGCTGGTACATGACTGAGATGGGGCTGTGGTACATGACTGAGAGGGGGCTGGTATATGACTGAGAGGGGGCTGGTACATGACAGAGGGGGGCTGGTACATGAGTGAGAGGGGGCTGTGGTACATGACTGAGAGGGGGCTGTGGTACATGCCTGAGATGGGGCTGTGGTACATGCTGAGAGGGGGTTGTGGTACATGACTGAGAGGGGGCTGTGGTACATGACTGAGAGGGGGCTGTGGTACATGACTGAGAGGGGGCTGGTACATGACTGAGAGAGGGCTGGTACATGACTGAGAGGGGGCTGGTATACAGGACTGAGAGGGGGCTGGTATACAGGACTGAGAGGGGGCTGGTACATGACTGAGATGGGGCTGTGGTTCATGACTGAGAGGCGGCTGGTAGATGACTGAGAGGGGGCTGGTACATGACAGAGGGGGGCTGGTACATGACTGAGAGGGGGCTGTGGTACATGACTGAGAGGGGGCTGGTAGATCACTGAGAGGGGGCTGGTACATGACAGAGGGGGGCTGGTACATGACTGAGATGGGGCTCTGGTACATGACTGAGAGGGGGCTGTGGTACATGACTGAGATGGGGCTGTGGTACATGACTGAGATGGGGGCTGTGGTACATGACTGAGAGGGGGCTGTGGTACATGACTGAGAGGGGGCTGGTACATGACTGAGAGGGGGGCTGGTACATGACTGAGATGGGGCTGTGGTACATGTTTGGTCAACAACCGGCCCACTACTAGGCTAGGACAGCGGCCCATTGGTACTGACTGACACTGGGCTGGCCCAATCACATCTCTTACTAAGCACCCCACCCACCAGTCATGCAGGTACATGACTGAGAGGGGGGCTGGTACATGACTGAGATGGGGCTGTGGTACATGACTGAGAGGCGGCTGTGGTACATGACTGAGAGTGGTACATGACTGAGAGGGGGCTGGTATACAGGACTGTGAGGGGGCTGGTATATAGGACTGAGAGGGGGCTGGTACATAACTGAGAGGGGGGCTGGTACATGACTGAGAGGGGGCTGGTACATGACTGAGATGGGGCTGTGGTACATGACTGAGACAGGGCTGGTAGATGACTGAGAGGGGGCTGGTACATGACAGAGGGGTGCTGGTACATGACTGAGAGGGGGCTGTGGTACATGACTGAGAGGGGGCTGGTAGATGACTCAGAGGGGGCTGGTACATGACAGAGGGGGCCTGGTACATGAGTGAGAGGGGGCTGTGGTACATGACTGAGAGGGGGCTGGTACATGACTGAGAGGGGGGCTGGTACATGACTGAGATGGGGCTGTGGTACATGTTTGGTCAACAACCGGCCCACTACTAGGCTAGGACAGCGGCCCATTGGTACTGACTGCCACTGGGCTGGCCCAATCACATCTCTTACTAAGCACCCCACCCACCAGTCGTGCAGGTACATGACGGAGAGGGGGGCTGGTACATGACTGAGATGGGGCTGTGGTACATGACTGAGAGGCGGCTGTGGTACATGACTGAGAGTGGTACATGACTGAGAGGGGGCTGGTACATGACTGAGAGGGGGCTGGTATACAGGACTGCGAGGGGGCTGGTATATAGGACTGAGAGGGGGCTAGTACATGACTGAGAGGGGGCTGGTACATGACTGAGATGGGGCTGTGGTACATGACTGAGACAGGGCTGGTAGATGACTGAGAGGGGGCTGGTACATGACAGAGGAGGGCTGGTACATGACTGAGAGGGGGCTGTGATACATGACTGAGAGGGGGCTGGTAGATGACTCAGAGGGGGCTGGTACATGACTGAGAGGGGGCTGGTACATGACTGAGATGGGGCTGTGGTACATGACTGAGACAGGGCTGGTAGATGACTGAGAGGGGGCTGGTACATGACTGAGAGGGGGCTGTGGTACATGACTGAGAGGGGGCTGGTAGATGACTCAGAGGGGGCTGGTACATGACAGAGGGGGCCTGGTACATGAGTGAGAGGGGGCTGTGGTACATGACTGAGAGGGGGCTGGTACATGACTGAGAGGGGGGCTGGTACATGACTGTGATGGGGCTGTGGTACATGTTTGGTCAACAACCGGCCCACTACTAGGCTAGGACAGCGGCCCATTGGTACTGACTGCCACTGGGCTGGCCCAATCACATCTCTTACTAAGCACCCCACCCACCAGTCGTGCAGGTACATGACTGAGAGGGGGGCTGGTACATGACTGAGATGGGGCTGTGGTACATGACTGAGAGGCGGCTGTGGTACATGACTGAGAGTGGTACATGACTGAGAGGGGGCTGGTACATGACTGAGAGGGGGCTGGTATACAGGACTGCGAGGGGGCTGGTATATAGGACTGAGAGGGGGCTAGTACATGACTGAGAGGGGGCTGGTACATGACTGAGATGGGGCTGTGGTACATGACTGAGACAGGGCTGGCAGATGACTGAGAGGGGGCTGGTACATGACAGAGGGGGGCTGGTACATGACTGAGAGGGGGCTGTGGTACATGACTGAGAGGGGGCTGGTAGATGACTCAGAGGGGGCTGGTACATGACTGAGAGGGGGCTGGTACATGACTGAGATGGGGCTGTGGTACATGACTGAGACAGGGCTGGTAGATGACTGAGAGGGGGCTGGTACATGACAGAGGGGGGCTGGTACATGACTGAGAGGGGGCTGTGGTACATGACTGAGAGGGGGCTGGTAGATGACTCAGAGGGGGCTGGTACATGACAGAGGGGGGCTGGTACATGAGTGAGAGGGGGCTGTGGTACATGACTGAGAGGGGGCTGGTACATGACTGAGATGGGGCTGTGGTACATGACTGAGACAGGGCTGGTAGATGACTGAGAGGGGGCTGGTACATGACTGAGAGGGGGCTGTGGTACATGACTGAGAGGGGGCTGGTAGATGACTCAGAGGGGGCTGGTACATGACAGAGGGGGCCTGGTACATGAGTGAGAGGGGGCTGTGGTACATGACTGAGAGGGGGCTGGTACATGACTGAGAGGGGGGCTGGTACATGACTGTGATGGGGCTGTGGTACATGTTTGGTCAACAACCGGCCCACTACTAGGCTAGGACAGCGGCCCATTGGTACTGACTGCCACTGGGCTGGCCCAATCACATCTCTTACTAAGCACCCCACCCACCAGTCGTGCAGGTACATGACTGAGAGGGGGGCTGGTACATGACTGAGATGGGGCTGTGGTACATGACTGAGAGGCGGCTGTGGTACATGACTGAGAGTGGTACATGACTGAGAGGGGGCTGGTACATGACTGAGAGGGGGCTGGTATACAGGACTGCGAGGGGGCTGGTATATAGGACTGAGAGGGGGCTAGTACATGACTGAGAGGGGGCTCGTACATGACTGAGATGGGGCTGTGGTACATGACTGAGACAGGGCTGGCAGATGACTGAGAGGGGGCTGGTACATGACAGAGGGGGGCTGGTACATGACTGAGAGGGGGCTGTGGTACATGACTGAGAGGGGGCTGGTAGATGACTCAGAGGGGGCTGGTACATGACTGAGAGGGGGCTGGTACATGACTGAGATGGGGCTGTGGTACATGACTGAGACAGGGCTGGTAGATGACTGAGAGGGGGCTGGTACATGACAGAGGGGGGCTGGTACATGACTGAGAGGGGGCTGTGGTACATGACTGAGAGGGGGCTGGTAGATGACTCAGAGGGGGCTGGTACATGACAGAGGGGGGCTGGTACATGAGTGAGAGGGGGCTGTGGTACATGACTGAGAGGGGGCTGGTAGATGACTGAGAGGGGGCTGGTACATGACAGATGGGGGCTGGTACATGACTGATATGGGGCTGTGGTACATGACTGAGATGGGGCTGTGGTACATGCCTGAGATGGGGCTGTGGTACATGCTGAGAGGGGGTTGTGGTACATGACTGAGAGGGGGCTGTGGTACATGACTGAGAGGGGGCTGTGGTACATGACTGAGAGGGCGCTGGTACATGACTGAGAGGGGGCTGGTACATGACTGAAAGGGGGCTGGTATACAGGACTGAGAGGGGGCTGGTATACAGGACTGAGAGGGGGCTGGTACATGACTGAGAAGGGGGCTGGTACATGACTGTGAGGGGGCTGGTACATGACTGAGATGGGGCTGTGGTACATGACTGAGAGGGGGCTGGTAGATGACTGAGAGGGGGCTGGTACATGCCAGAGGGGGGCTGGTACATGACTGAGAGGGGGCTGTGGTACATGACTGAGAGGGGGCTGGTAGATGACTGAGAGGGGGCTGGTACATGACAGAGGGGGGCTGGTACATGACTGAGATGGTGCTGTGGTACATGACTGAGAGGGGGCTGTGGTACATGACTGAGATGGGGCTGTGGTACATGCTGAGAGGGGGTTTTGGTACATGACTGAGAGGGGGCTGTGATACATGACTGAGAGGGGGCTGGTACATGACTGAGATGGGGCTGGTACATGACTGAGAGGGGGCTGGTATACAGGACTGAGAGGGGGCTGGTACATGAGTGAGAGGGAGGCTGGTACATGACTGAGATGGGGCTGTGGTACATGACTGAGAGGGGGCTGGTATATGACTGAGAGGGGGCTGGTACATGACAGAGGGGGGCTGGTACATGAGTGAGAGGGGGCTGTGGTACATGACTGAGAGGGGGCTGTGGTACATGCCTGAGATGGGGCTGTGGTACATGCTGAGAGGGGGTTGTGGTACATGACTGAGAGGGGGCTGTGGTACATGACTGAGAGGGGGCTGTGGTACATGACTGAGAGGGGGCTGGTACATGACTGAGAGAGGGCTGGTACATGACTGAGAGGGGGCTGGTATACAGGACTGAGAGGGGGCTGGTATACAGGACTGAGAGGGGGCTGGTACATGACTGAGATGGGGCTGTGGTTCATGACTGAGAGGCGGCTGGTAGATGACTGAGAGGGGGCTGGTACATGACAGAGGGGGGCTGGTACATGACTGAGAGGGGGCTGTGGTACATGACTGAGAGGGGGCTGGTAGATCACTGAGAGGGGGCTGGTACATGACAGAGGGGGGCTGGTACATGACTGAGATGGGGCTCTGGTACATGACTGAGAGGGGGCTGTGGTACATGACTGAGATGGGGCTGTGGTACATGACTGAGATGGGGGCTGTGGTACATGACTGAGAGGGGGCTGTGGTACATGACTGAGAGGGGGCTGGTACATGACTGAGAGGGGGGCTGGTACATGACTGAGATGGGGCTGTGGTACATGTTTGGTCAACAACCGGCCCACTACTAGGCTAGGACAGCGGCCCATTGGTACTGACTGACACTGGGCTGGCCCAATCACATCTTTTACTAAGCACCCCACCCACCAGTCATGCAGGTACATGACTGAGAGGGGGGCTGGTACATGACTGAGATGGGGCTGTGGTACATGACTGAGCGGCGGCTGTGGTACATGACTGAGAGTGGTACATGACTGAGAGGGGGCTGGTATACAGGACTGTGAGGGGGCTGGTATATAGGACTGAGAGGGGGCTGGTACATAACTGAGAGGGGGGCTGGTACATGACTGAGAGGGGGCTGGTACATGACTGAGATGGGGCTGTGGTACATGACTGAGACAGGGCTGGTAGATGACTGAGAGGGGGCTGGTACATGACAGAGGGGTGCTGGTACATGACTGAGAGGGGGCTGTGGTACATGACTGAGAGGGGGCTGGTAGATGACTCAGAGGGGGCTGGTACATGACAGAGGGGGCCTGGTACATGAGTGAGAGGGGGCTGTGGTACATGACTGAGAGGGGGCTGGTACATGACTGAGAGGGGGGCTGGTACATGACTGAGATGGGGCTGTGGTACATGTTTGGTCAACAACCGGCCCACTACTAGGCTAGGACAGCGGCCCATTGGTACTGACTGCCACTGGGCTGGCCCAATCACATCTCTTACTAAGCACCCCACCCACCAGTCGTGCAGGTACATGACGGAGAGGGGGGCTGGTACATGACTGAGATGGGGCTGTGGTACATGACTGAGAGGCGGCTGTGGTACATGACTGAGAGTGGTACATGACTGAGAGGGGGCTGGTACATGACTGAGAGGGGGCTGGTATACAGGACTGCGAGGGGGCTGGTATATAGGACTGAGAGGGGGCTAGTACATGACTGAGAGGGGGCTGGTACATGACTGAGATGGGGCTGTGGTACATGACTGAGACAGGGCTGGTAGATGACTGAGAGGGGGCTGGTACATGACAGAGGAGGGCTGGTACATGACTGAGAGGGGGCTGTGATACATGACTGAGAGGGGGCTGGTAGATGACTCAGAGGGGGCTGGTACATGACTGAGAGGGGGCTGGTACATGACTGAGATGGGGCTGTGGTACATGACTGAGACAGGGCTGGTAGATGACTGAGAGGGGGCTGGTACATGACTGAGAGGGGGCTGTGGTACATGACTGAGAGGGGGCTGGTAGATGACTCAGAGGGGGCTGGTACATGACAGAGGGGGCCTGGTACATGAGTGAGAGGGGGCTGTGGTACATGACTGAGAGGGGGCTGGTACATGACTGAGAGGGGGGCTGGTACATGACTGTGATGGGGCTGTGGTACATGTTTGGTCAACAACCGGCCCACTACTAGGCTAGGACAGCGGCCCATTGGTACTGACTGCCACTGGGCTGGCCCAATCACATCTCTTACTAAGCACCCCACCCACCAGTCGTGCAGGTACATGACTGAGAGGGGGGCTGGTACATGACTGAGATGGGGCTGTGGTACATGACTGAGAGGCGGCTGTGGTACATGACTGAGAGTGGTACATGACTGAGAGGGGGCTGGTACATGACTGAGAGGGGGCTGGTATACAGGACTGCAAGGGGGCTGGTATATAGGACTGAGAGGGGGCTAGTACATGACTGAGAGGGGGCTGGTACATGACTGAGATGGGGCTGTGGTACATGACTGAGACAGGGCTGGTAGATGACTGAGAGGGGGCTGGTACATGACAGAGGGGGGCTGGTACATGGCTGAGAGGGGGCTGTGGTACATGACTGAGAGGGGGCTGGTAGATGACTCAGAGGGGGCTGGTACATGACTGAGAGGGGGCTGGTACATGACTGAGATGGGGCTGTGGTACATGACTGAGACAGGGCTGGTAGATGACTGAGAGGGGGCTGGTACATGACAGAGGGGGGCTGGTACATGACTGAGAGGGGGCTGTGGTACATGACTGAGAGGGGGCTGGTAGATGACTCAGAGGGGGCTGGTACATGACAGAGGGGGGCTGGTACATGAGTGAGAGGGGGCTGTGGTACATGACTGAGAGGGGGCTGGTAGATGACTGAGAGGGGGCTGGTACATGACAGAGGGGGGCTGGTACATGACTGATATGGGGCTGTGGTACATGACTGAGATGGGGCTGTGGTACATGCCTGAGATGGGGCTGTGGTACATGCTGAGAGGGGGTTGTGGTACATGACTGAGAGGGGGCTGTGGTACATGACTGAGAGGGGGCTGTGGTACATGACTGAGAGGGCGCTGGTACATGACTGAGAGGGGGCTGGTACATGACTGAAAGGGGGCTGGTATACAGGACTGAGAGGGGGCTGGTATACAGGACTGAGAGGGGGCTGGTACATAACTGAGAGGGGGGCTGGTACATGACTGAGAGGGGGCTGGTACATGACTGAGATGGGGCTGTGGTACATGACTGAGACAGGGCTGGTAGATGACTGAGAGGGGGCTGGTACATGACAGAGGGGGGCTGGTACATGACTGAGAGGGGGCTGTGGTACATGACTGAGAGGGGGCTGGTAGATGACTCAGAGGGGGCTGGTACATGACAGAGGGGGGCTGGTACATGAGTGAGAGGGGGCTGTGGTACATGACCGAGAAGGGGCTGGTACATGACTGAGAGGGGGGCTGGTACATGACTGAGATGGGGCTGTGGTACATGTTTGGTCAACAACCGGCCCACTACTAGGCTAGGACAGCGGCCCATTGGTACTGGCTGACACTGGGCTGGCCCAATCACATCTCTTACTAAGCACCCCACCCACCAGTCGTGCAGGTACATGACTGAGAGGGGGGCTGGTACATGACTGAGATGGGGCTGTGGTACATGACTGAGAGGCGGCTGTGGTACATGACTGAGAGTGGTACATGACTGAGAGGGGGCTGGTACATGACTGAGAGGGGGCTGGTATACAGGACTGCGAGGGGGCTGGTATATAGGACTGAGAGGGGGCTGGTACATAACTGAGAGGGGGGCTGGTACATGACTGAGAGGGGGCTGGTACATGACTGAGATGGGGCTGTGGTACATGACTGAGAGGCGGCTGTGGTACATGCCTGAGAGTGGTACATGACTGAGAGGGGGCTGGTACATGACTGAGAGGGGGCTGGTATACAGGACTGCGAGGGGGCTGGTATATAGGACTGAGAGGGGGCTGGTACATAACTGAGAGGGGGGCTGGTACATGACTGAGAGGGGGCTGGTACATGACTGAGATGGGGCTGTGGTACATGACTGAGACAGGGCTGGTAGATGACTGAGAGGGGGCTGGTACATGACAGAGGGGGGCTGGTACATGACTGAGAGGGGGCTGTGGTACATGACTGAGAGTGGTACATGACTGTGAGGGGGCTGGTACATGACTGAGAGGGGGCTGGTATACAGGACTGCGAGGGGGCTGGTATATAGGACTGAGAGGGGGCTGGTACATAACTGAGAGGGGGGCTGGTACATGACTGAGAGGGGGCTGGTACATGACTGAGATGGGGCTGTGGTACATGACTGAGACAGGGCTGGTAGATGACTGAGAGGGGGCTGGTACATGACAGAGGGGGGCTGGTACATGACTGAGAGGGGGCTGTGGTACATGACTGAGAGGGGGCTGGTAGATGACTCAGAGGGGGCTGGTACATGACAGATGGGGGCTGGTACATGAGTGAGAGGGGGCTGTGGTACATGACTGAGAGGGGGCTGGTAGATGACTTAGAGGGGGCTGGTACATGACAGAGGGGGGCTGGTACATGACAGAGGGGGGCTGGTACATGACTGATATGGGGCTGTGGTACATGACTGAGAGGGGGCTGTGGTACATGCCTGAGATGGGGCTGTGGTACATGCTGAGAGGGGGTTGTGGTACATGACTGAGAGGGGGCTGTGGTACATTACTGAGAGGGGGCTGTGATACATGACTGAGAGGGCGCTGGTACATGACTGAGAGGGGGCTGGTACATGACTGAAAGGGGGCTGGTATACAGGACTGAGAGGGGGCTGGTATACAGGACTGAGAGGGGGCTGGTACATGACTGAGAGGGGGGCTGGTACATGACTGTGAGGGGGCTGGTACATGACTGAGATGGGGCTGTGGTACATGACTGAGAGGGGGCTGGTAGATGACTGAGAGGGGGCTGGTACATGACAGAGGGGGGCTGGTACATGACTGAGAGGGGGCTGTGGTACATGACTGAGAGGGGGCTGGTAGATGACTGAGAGGGGGCTGGTACATGACAGAGGGGGGCTGGTACATGACTGAGATGGGGCTCTGGTACATGACTGAGAGGGGGCTGTGGTACATGACTGAGATGGGGCTGTGGTACATGCTGAGAGGGGGCTGTGGTACATGACTGAGAGGGGGCTGTGGTATATGACTGAGATGGGGGCTGTGGTACATGACTGAGAGGGGGCTGTGGTACATGACTGAGGGGGGGCTGGTACATGACTGAGAGGGGGGCTGGTACATGACTGAGATGGGGCTGTGGTACATGTTTGGTCAATGACCGGCCCACTACTAGGCTAGGACAGCGGCCCATTGGTACTGACTGACACTGGGCTGGCCCAATCACATCTCTTACTAAGCACCCCACCCACCAGTCGTGCAGGTACATGACTGAGAGGGGGCTGGTACATGACTGAGATGGGGCTGTGGTACATGACTGAGAGGGGGCTGTGGTACATGACTTAGAGTGGTACATGACTGAGAGGGGGATGGTACATGACTGAGAGGGGGCTGGTATACAGGACTGAGAGGGGGCTGGTATACAGGACTGAGAGGGGGCTGGTACATAACTGAGAGGGGGGCTGGTACATGACTGAGAGGGGGCTGGTACATGACTGAGATGGGGCTGTGGTACATGACTGAGTGGGGGCTGGTAGATGACTGAGAGGGGGCTGGTACATGACTGAGAGGGGGCTGTGGTACATGACTGAGAGGGGGCTGGTAGATGACTGAGAGGGGGCTGGTACATGACAGAGGGGGGCTGGTACATGACTGAGATGGGGCTGTGGTACATGACTGAGAGGGGGCTGTGGTACATGACTGAGAGGGGGCTGTGGTACATGACTGAGAGGGGGGCTGGTACATGGCTGAGAGGGGGCTGGTAGATGACTGAGAGGGGGCTGGTACATGATATAGGGGGGCTGGTACATGACTGATATGGGGCTGTGGTACATGACTGAGAGGGGGCTGTGGTACATGCCTGAGATGGGGCTGTGGTACATGCTGAGAGGGGGTTGTGGTACATGACTGAGAGGGGGCTGTGGTACATGACTGAGAGGGGGCTGTGGTACATGACTGAGAGGGCGCTGGTACATGACTGAGAGGGGGCTGGTACATGACTGAAAGGCGGCTGGTATACAGGACTGAGAGGGGGCTGGTATACAGGACTGAGAGGGGGCTGGTACATGACTGAGAGGGGGGCTGGTACATGACTGTGAGGGGGCTGGTACATGACTGAGATGGGGCTGTGGTAGATGACTGAGAGGGGGCTGGTAGATGACTGAGATGGGGCTGGTACATGACAGAGGGGGGCTGGTACATGACTGAGAGGGGGCTGTGGTACATGACTGATAGGGGGCTGGTAGATGACTGAGAGGGGGCTGGTACATGACAGAGGGGGGCTGGTACATGACTGAGATGGTGCTGTGGTACATGACTGAGAGGGGGCTGTGGTACATGACTGAGATGGGGCTGTGGTACATGCTGAGAGGGGGTTTGGTACATGACTGAGAGGGGGCTGTGGTACATGACTGAGAGGGGGCTGGTACATGACTGAGATGGGGCTGGTACATGACTGAGAGGGGGCTGATATACAGGACTGAGAGGGGGCTGGTACATGAGTGAGAGGGAGGCTGGTACATGACTGAGATGGGGCTGTGGTACATGACTGAGAGGGGGCTGGTATATGACTGAGAGGGGGCTGGTACATGACAGAGGGGGGCTGGTACATGAGTGAGAGGGGGCTGTGGTACATGCCTGAGAGGGGGCTGTGGTACATGCCTGAGATGGGGCTGTGGTACATGCTGAGAGGGGGTTGTGGTACATGACTGAGAGGGGGCTGTGGTACATGACTGAGAGGGGGCTGTGGTACATGACTGAGAGGGGGCTGGTACATGACTGAGAGGGGGCTGGTACATGACTGAGAGGGGGCTGGTATACAGGACTGAGAGGGGGCTGGTATACAGGACTGAGAGGGGGCTGGTACATGACTGAGAGGGGGGCTGGTATATGACTGTGAGGGGGCTGGTACATGACTGATATGGGGCTGTGGTTCATGACTGAGAGGCGGCTGGTAGATGACTGAGAGGGGGCTGGTACATGACAGAGGGGGGCTGGTACATGACTGAGAGGGGGCTGGTAGATCACTGAGAGGGGGCTGGTACATGACAGAGGGGGGCTGGTACATGACTGAGATGGGGCTCTGGTACATGACTGAGAGGGGGCTGTGGTACATGACTGAGATGGGGCTGTGGTACATGTTGAGAGGGGGCTGTGGTTCATGACTGAGAGGGGGCTGTGGTATATGACTGAGATGGGGGCTGTGGTACATGACTGAGAGGGGGCTGTGGTACATGACTGAGAGGGGGCTGGTACATGACTGAGAGGGGGGCTGGTACATGACTGAGATGGGGCTGTGGTACATGTTTGGTCAACAACCGGCCCACTACTAGGCTAGGACAGCGGCCCATTGGTACTGACTGACACTGGGCTGGCCCAATCACATCTCTTACTAAGCACCCCACCCACCAGTCGTGCAGGTACATGACTGAGAGGGGGGCTGGTACATGACTGAGATGGGGCTGTGGTACATGACTGAGAGGCGGCTGTGGTACATGACTGAGAGTGGTACATGACTGAGAGGGGGCTGGTACATGACTGAGAGGGGGCTGGTATACAGGACTGTGAGGGGGCTGGTATATAGGACTGAGAGGGGGCTGGTACATAACTGATAGGGGGGCTGGTACATGACTGAGAGGGGGCTGTGGTACATGACTGAGACAGGGCTGGTAGATGACTGAGAGGGGGCTGGTACATGACAGAGGGGTGCTGGTACATGACTGAGAGGGGGCTGTGGTACATGACTGAGAGGGGGCTGGTAGATGACTCAGAGGGGGCTGGTACATGACAGAGGGGGCCTGGTACATGAGTGAGAGGGGGCTGTGGTACATGACTGAGAGGGGGCTGGTACATGACTGAGAGGGGGGCTGGTACATGACTGAGATGGGGCTGTGGTACATGTTTGGTCAACAACCGGCCCACTACTAGGCTAGGACAGCGGCCCATTGGTACTGACTGCCACTGGGCTGGCCCAATCACATCTCTTACTAAGCACCCCACCCACCAGTCGTGCAGGTACATGACTGAGAGGGGGGCTGGTACATGACTGAGATGGGGCTGTGGTACATGACTGAGAGGCGGCTGTGGTACATGACTGAGAGTGGTACATGACTGAGAGGGGGCTGGTACATGACTGAGAGGGGGCTGGTATACAGGACTGCGAGGGGGCTGGTATATAGGACTGAGAGGGGGCTAGTACATGACTGAGAGGGGGCTGGTACATGACTGAGATGGGGCTGTGGTACATGACTGAGACAGGGCTGGTAGATGACTGAGAGGGGGCTGGTACATGACAGAGGGGGGCTGGTACATGACTGATAGGGGGCTGTGGTACATGACTGAGAGGGGGCTGGTAGATGACTCAGAGGGGGCTGGTACATGACTGAGAGGGGGCTGGTACATGACTGAGATGGGGCTGTGGTACATGACTGAGACAGGGCTGGTAGATGACTGAGAGGGGGCTGGTACATGACAGAGGGGTGCTGGTACATGACTGAGAGGGGGCTGTGGTACATGACTGAGAGGGGGCTGGTAGATGACTCAGAGGGGGCTGGTACATGACAGAGGGGGCCTGGTACATGAGTGAGAGGGGGCTGTGGTACATGACTGAGAGGGGGCTGGTACATGACTGAGAGGGGGGCTGGTACATGACTGTGATGGGGCTGTGGTACATGTTTGGTCAACAACCGGCCCACTACTAGGCTAGGACAGCGGCCCATTGGTACTGACTGCCACTGGGCTGGCCCAATCACATCTCTTACTAAGCACCCCACCCACCAGTCGTGCAGGTACATGACTGAGAGGGGGGCTGGTACATGACTGAGATGGGGCTGTGGTACATGACTGAGAGGCGGCTGTGGTACATGACTGAGAGTGGTACATGACTGAGAGGGGGCTGGTACATGACTGAGAGGGGGCTGGTATACAGGACTGCGAGGGGGCTGGTATATAGGACTGAGAGGGGGCTAGTACATGACTCAGAGGGGGCTGGTACATGACTGAGATGGGGCTGTGGTACATGACTGAGACAGGGCTGGTAGATGACTGAGAGGGGGCTGGTACATGACAGAGGGGGGCTGGTACATGACTGAGAGGGGGCTGTGGTACATGACTGAGAGGGGGCTGGTAGATGACTCAGAGGGGGCTGGTACATGACTGAGAGGGGGCTGGTACATGACTGAGATGGGGCTGTGGTACATGACTGAGACAGGGCTGGTAGATGACTGAGAGGGGGCTGGTACATGACAGAGGGGGGCTGGTACATGACTGAGAGGGGGCTGTGGTACATGACTGAGAGGGGGCTGGTAGATGACTCAGAGGGGGCTGGTACATGACAGAGGGGGGCTGGTACATGACTGAGAGGGGGCTGTGGTACATGACTGAGAGGGGGCTGGTAGATCACTGAGAGGGGGCTGGTACATGACAGAGGGGGGCTGGTACATGACTGAGATGGGGCTCTGGTACATGACTGAGAGGGGGCTGTGGTACATGACTGAGATGGGGCTGTGGTACATGACTGAGATGGGGGCTGTGGTACATGACTGAGAGGGGGCTCTGGTACATGACTGAGAGGGGGCTGTGGTACATGACTGAGATGGGGCTGTGGTACATGACTGAGATGGGGGCTGTGGTACATGACTGAGAGGGGGCTGTGGTACATGACTGAGAGGGGGCTGGTACATGACTGAGAGGGGGGCTGGTACATGACTGAGATGGGGCTGTGGTACATGTTTGGTCAACAACCGGCCCACTACTAGGCTAGGACAGCGGCCCATTGGTACTGACTGACACTGGGCTGGCCCAATCACATCTTTTACTAAGCACCCCACCCACCAGTCATGCAGGTACATGACTGAGAGGGGGGCTGGTACATGACTGAGATGGGGCTGTGGTACATGACTGAGAGGCGGCTGTGGTACATGACTGAGAGTGGTACATGACTGAGAGGGGGCTGGTATACAGGACTGTGAGGGGGCTGGTATATAGGACTGAGAGGGGGCTGGTACATAACTGAGAGGGGGGCTGGTACATGACTGAGAGGGGGCTGGTACATGACTGAGATGGGGCTGTGGTACATGACTGAGACAGGGCTGGTAGATGACTGAGAGGGGGCTGGTACATGACAGAGGGGTGCTGGTACATGACTGAGAGGGGGCTGTGGTACATGACTGAGAGGGGGCTGGTAGATGACTCAGAGGGGGCTGGTACATGACAGAGGGGGCCTGGTACATGAGTGAGAGGGGGCTGTGGTACATGACTGAGAGGGGGCTGGTACATGACTGAGAGGGGGGCTGGTACATGACTGAGATGGGGCTGTGGTACATGTTTGGTCAACAACCGGCCCACTACTAGGCTAGGACAGCGGCCCATTGTTACTGACTGCCACTGGGCTGGCCCAATCACATCTCTTACTAAGCACCCCACCCACCAGTCGTGCAGGTACATGACGGAGAGGGGGGCTGGTACATGACTGAGATGGGGCTGTGGTACATGACTGAGAGGCGGCTGTGGTACATGACTGAGAGTGGTACATGACTGAGAGGGGGCTGGTACATGACTGAGAGGGGGCTGGTATACAGGACTGCGAGGGGGCTGGTATATAGGACTGAGAGGGGGCTAGTACATGACTGAGAGGGGGCTGGTACATGACTGAGATGGGGCTGTGGTACATGACTGAGACAGGGCTGGTAGATGACTGAGAGGGGGCTGGTACATGACAGAGGAGGGCTGGTACATGACTGAGAGGGGGCTGTGATACATGACTGAGAGGGGGCTGGTAGATGACTCAGAGGGGGCTGGTACATGACTGAGAGGGGGCTGGTACATGACTGAGATGGGGCTGTGGTACATGACTGAGACAGGGCTGGTAGATGACTGAGAGGGGGCTGGTACATGACTGAGAGGGGGCTGTGGTACATGACTGAGAGGGGGCTGGTAGATGACTCAGAGGGGGCTGGTACATGACAGAGGGGGCCTGGTACATGAGTGAGAGGGGGCTGTGGTACATGACTGAGAGGGGGCTGGTACATGACTGAGAGGGGGGCTGGTACATGACTGTGATGGGGCTGTGGTACATGTTTGGTCAACAACCGGCCCACTACTAGGCTAGGACAGCGGCCCATTGGTACTGACTGCCACTGGGCTGGCCCAATCACATCTCTTACTAAGCACCCCACCCACCAGTCGTGCAGGTACATGACTGAGAGGGGGGCTGGTACATGACTGAGATGGGGCTGTGGTACATGACTGAGAGGCGGCTGTGGTACATGACTGAGAGTGGTACATGACTGAGAGGGGGCTGGTACATGACTGAGAGGGGGCTGGTATACAGGACTGCAAGGGGGCTGGTATATAGGACTGAGAGGGGGCTAGTACATGACTGAGAGGGGGCTGGTACATGACTGAGATGGGGCTGTGGTACATGACTGAGACAGGGCTGGTAGATGACTGAGAGGGGGCTGGTACATGACAGAGGGGGGCTGGTACATGGCTGAGAGGGGGCTGTGGTACATGACTGAGAGGGGGCTGGTAGATGACTCAGAGGGGGCTGGTACATGACTGAGAGGGGGCTGGTACATGACTGAGATGGGGCTGTGGTACATGACTGAGACAGGGCTGGTAGATGACTGAGAGGGGGCTGGTACATGACAGAGGGGGGCTGGTACATGACTGAGAGGGGGCTGTGGTACATGACTGAGAGGGGGCTGGTAGATGACTCAGAGGGGGCTGGTACATGACAGAGGGGGGCTGGTACATGAGTGAGAGGGGGCTGTGGTACATGACTGAGAGGGGGCTGGTAGATGACTGAGAGGGGGCTGGTACATGACAGAGGGGGGCTGGTACATGACTGATATGGGGCTGTGGTACATGACTGAGATGGGGCTGTGGTACATGCCTGAGATGGGGCTGTGGTACATGCTGAGAGGGGGTTGTGGTACATGACTGAGAGGGGGCTGTGGTACATGACTGAGAGGGGGCTGTGGTACATGACTGAGAGGGCGCTGGTACATGACTGAGAGGGGGCTGGTACATGACTGAAAGGGGGCTGGTATACAGGACTGAGAGGGGGCTGGTATACAGGACTGAGAGGGGGCTGGTACATAACTGAGATGGGGCTGTGGTACATGACTGAGAGGGGGCTGGTACATGACTGAGATGGGGCTGTGGTACATGACTGAGACAGGGCTGGTAGATGACTGAGAGGGGGCTGGTACATGACAGAGGGGGGCTGGTACATGACTGAGAGGGGGCTGTGGTACATGACTGAGAGGGGGCTGGTAGATGACTCAGAGGGGGCTGGTACATGACAGAGGGGGGCTGGTACATGAGTGAGAGGGGGCTGTGGTACATGACCGAGAAGGGGCTGGTACATGACTGAGAGGGGGGCTGGTACATGACTGAGATGGGGCTGTGGTACATGTTTGGTCAACAACCGGCCCACTACTAGGCTAGGACAGCGGCCCATTGGTACTGGCTGACACTGGGCTGGCCCAATCACATCTCTTACTAAGCACCCCACCCACCAGTCGTGCAGGTACATGACTGAGAGGGGGGCTGGTACATGACTGAGATGGGGCTGTGGTACATGACTGAGAGGCGGCTGTGGTACATGACTGAGAGTGGTACATGACTGAGAGGGGGCTGGTACATGACTGAGAGGGGGCTGGTATACAGGACTGCGAGGGGGCTGGTATATAGGACTGAGAGGGGGCTGGTACATAACTGAGAGGGGGGCTGGTACATGACTGAGAGGGGGCTGGTACATGACTGAGATGGGGCTGTGGTACATGACTGAGAGGCGGCTGTGGTACATGCCTGAGAGTGGTACATGACTGAGAGGGGGCTGGTACATGACTGAGAGGGGGCTGGTATACAGGACTGCGAGGGGGCTGGTATATAGGACTGAGAGGGGGCTGGTACATAACTGAGAGGGGGGCTGGTACATGACTGAGAGGGGGCTGGTACATGACTGAGATGGGGCTGTGGTACATGACTGAGACAGGGCTGGTAGATGACTGAGAGGGGGCTGGTACATGACAGAGGGGGGCTGGTACATGACTGAGAGGGGGCTGTGGTACATGACTGAGAGTGGTACATGACTGTGAGGGGGCTGGTACATGACTGAGAGGGGGCTGGTATACAGGACTGCGAGGGGGCTGGTATATAGGACTGAGAGGGGGCTGGTACATAACTGAGAGGGGGGCTGGTACATGACTGAGAGGGGGCTGGTACATGACTGAGATGGGGCTGTGGTACATGACTGAGACAGGGCTGGTAGATGACTGAGAGGGGGCTGGTACATGACAGAGGGGGGCTGGTACATGACTGAGAGGGGGCTGTGGTACATGACTGAGAGGGGGCTGGTAGATGACTCAGAGGGGGCTGGTACATGACAGATGGGGGCTGGTACATGAGTGAGAGGGGGCTGTGGTACATGACTGAGAGGGGGCTGGTAGATGACTTAGAGGGGGCTGGTACATGACAGAGGGGGGCTGGTACATGACAGAGGGGGGCTGGTACATGACTGATATGGGGCTGTGGTACATGACTGAGAGGGGGCTGTGGTACATGCCTGAGATGGGGCTGTGGTACATGCTGAGAGGGGGTTGTGGTACATGACTGAGAGGGGGCTGTGGTACATTACTGAGAGGGGGCTGTGATACATGACTGAGAGGGCGCTGGTACATGACTGAGAGGGGGCTGGTACATGACTGAAAGGGGGCTGGTATACAGGACTGAGAGGGGGCTGGTATACAGGACTGAGAGGGGGCTGGTACATGACTGAGAGGGGGGCTGGTACATGACTGTGAGGGGGCTGGTACATGACTGAGATGGGGCTGTGGTACATGACTGAGAGGGGGCTGGTAGATGACTGAGAGGGGGCTGGTACATGACAGAGGGGGGCTGGTACATGACTGAGAGGGGGCTGTGGTACATGACTGAGAGGGGGCTGGTAGATGACTGAGAGGGGGCTGGTACATGACAGAGGGGGGCTGGTACATGACTGAGATGGGGCTCTGGTACATGACTGAGAGGGGGCTGTGGTACATGACTGAGATGGGGCTGTGGTACATGCTGAGAGGGGGCTGTGGTACATGACTGAGAGGGGGCTGTGGTATATGACTGAGATGGGGGCTGTGGTACATGACTGAGAGGGGGCTGTGGTACATGACTGAGGGGGGGCTGGTACATGACTGAGAGGGGGGCTGGTACATGACTGAGATGGGGCTGTGGTACATGTTTGGTCAATGACCGGCCCACTACTAGGCTAGGACAGCGGCCCATTGGTACTGACTGACACTGGGCTGGCCCAATCACATCTCTTACTAAGCACCCCACCCACCAGTCGTGCAGGTACATGACTGAGAGGGGGCTGGTACATGACTGAGATGGGGCTGTGGTACATGACTGAGAGGGGGCTGTGGTACATGACTTAGAGTGGTACATGACTGAGAGGGGGATGGTACATGACTGAGAGGGGGCTGGTATACAGGACTGAGAGGGGGCTGGTATACAGGACTGAGAGGGGGCTGGTACATAACTGAGAGGGGGGCTGGTACATGACTGAGAGGGGGCTGGTACATGACTGAGATGGGGCTGTGGTACATGACTGAGTGGGGGCTGGTAGATGACTGAGAGGGGGCTGGTACATGACTGAGAGGGGGCTGTGGTACATGACTGAGAGGGGGCTGGTAGATGACTGAGAGGGGGCTGGTACATGACAGAGGGGGGCTGGTACATGACTGAGATGGGGCTGTGGTACATGACTGAGAGGGGGCTGTGGTACATGACTGAGAGGGGGCTGTGGTACATGACTGAGAGGGGGGCTGGTACATGGCTGAGAGGGGGCTGGTAGATGACTGAGAGGGGGCTGGTACATGATATAGGGGGGCTGGTACATGACTGATATGGGGCTGTGGTACATGACTGAGAGGGGGCTGTGGTACATGCCTGAGATGGGGCTGTGGTACATGCTGAGAGGGGGTTGTGGTACATGACTGAGAGGGGGCTGTGGTACATGACTGAGAGGGGGCTGTGGTACATGACTGAGAGGGCGCTGGTACATGACTGAGAGGGGGCTGGTACATGACTGAAAGGCGGCTGGTATACAGGACTGAGAGGGGGCTGGTATACAGGACTGAGAGGGGGCTGGTACATGACTGAGAGGGGGGCTGGTACATGACTGTGAGGGGGCTGGTACATGACTGAGATGGGGCTGTGGTAGATGACTGAGAGGGGGCTGGTAGATGACTGAGATGGGGCTGGTACATGACAGAGGGGGGCTGGTACATGACTGAGAGGGGGCTGTGGTACATGACTGATAGGGGGCTGGTAGATGACTGAGAGGGGGCTGGTACATGACAGAGGGGGGCTGGTACATGACTGAGATGGTGCTGTGGTACATGACTGAGAGGGGGCTGTGGTACATGACTGAGATGGGGCTGTGGTACATGCTGAGAGGGGGTTTGGTACATGACTGAGAGGGGGCTGTGGTACATGACTGAGAGGGGGCTGGTACATGACTGAGATGGGGCTGGTACATGACTGAGAGGGGGCTGATATACAGGACTGAGAGGGGGCTGGTACATGAGTGAGAGGGAGGCTGGTACATGACTGAGATGGGGCTGTGGTACATGACTGAGAGGGGGCTGGTATATGACTGAGAGGGGGCTGGTACATGACAGAGGGGGGCTGGTACATGAGTGAGAGGGGGCTGTGGTACATGCCTGAGAGGGGGCTGTGGTACATGCCTGAGATGGGGCTGTGGTACATGCTGAGAGGGGGTTGTGGTACATGACTGAGAGGGGGCTGTGGTACATGACTGAGAGGGGGCTGTGGTACATGACTGAGAGGGGGCTGGTACATGACTGAGAGGGGGCTGGTACATGACTGAGAGGGGGCTGGTATACAGGACTGAGAGGGGGCTGGTATACAGGACTGAGAGGGGGCTGGTACATGACTGAGAGGGGGGCTGGTATATGACTGTGAGGGGGCTGGTACATGACTGATATGGGGCTGTGGTTCATGACTGAGAGGCGGCTGGTAGATGACTGAGAGGGGGCTGGTACATGACAGAGGGGGGCTGGTACATGACTGAGAGGGGGCTGGTAGATCACTGAGAGGGGGCTGGTACATGACAGAGGGGGGCTGGTACATGACTGAGATGGGGCTCTGGTACATGACTGAGAGGGGGCTGTGGTACATGACTGAGATGGGGCTGTGGTACATGTTGAGAGGGGGCTGTGGTTCATGACTGAGAGGGGGCTGTGGTATATGACTGAGATGGGGGCTGTGGTACATGACTGAGAGGGGGCTGTGGTACATGACTGAGAGGGGGCTGGTACATGACTGAGAGGGGGGCTGGTACATGACTGAGATGGGGCTGTGGTACATGTTTGGTCAACAACCGGCCCACTACTAGGCTAGGACAGCGGCCCATTGGTACTGACTGACACTGGGCTGGCCCAATCACATCTCTTACTAAGCACCCCACCCACCAGTCGTGCAGGTACATGACTGAGAGGGGGGCTGGTACATGACTGAGATGGGGCTGTGGTACATGACTGAGAGGCGGCTGTGGTACATGACTGAGAGTGGTACATGACTGAGAGGGGGCTGGTACATGACTGAGAGGGGGCTGGTATACAGGACTGTGAGGGGGCTGGTATATAGGACTGAGAGGGGGCTGGTACATAACTGATAGGGGGGCTGGTACATGACTGAGAGGGGGCTGTGGTACATGACTGAGACAGGGCTGGTAGATGACTGAGAGGGGGCTGGTACATGACAGAGGGGTGCTGGTACATGACTGAGAGGGGGCTGTGGTACATGACTGAGAGGGGGCTGGTAGATGACTCAGAGGGGGCTGGTACATGACAGAGGGGGCCTGGTACATGAGTGAGAGGGGGCTGTGGTACATGACTGAGAGGGGGCTGGTACATGACTGAGAGGGGGGCTGGTACATGACTGAGATGGGGCTGTGGTACATGTTTGGTCAACAACCGGCCCACTACTAGGCTAGGACAGCGGCCCATTGGTACTGACTGCCACTGGGCTGGCCCAATCACATCTCTTACTAAGCACCCCACCCACCAGTCGTGCAGGTACATGACTGAGAGGGGGGCTGGTACATGACTGAGATGGGGCTGTGGTACATGACTGAGAGGCGGCTGTGGTACATGACTGAGAGTGGTACATGACTGAGAGGGGGCTGGTACATGACTGAGAGGGGGCTGGTATACAGGACTGCGAGGGGGCTGGTATATAGGACTGAGAGGGGGCTAGTACATGACTGAGAGGGGGCTGGTACATGACTGAGATGGGGCTGTGGTACATGACTGAGACAGGGCTGGTAGATGACTGAGAGGGGGCTGGTACATGACAGAGGGGGGCTGGTACATGACTGATAGGGGGCTGTGGTACATGACTGAGAGGGGGCTGGTAGATGACTCAGAGGGGGCTGGTACATGACTGAGAGGGGGCTGGTACATGACTGAGATGGGGCTGTGGTACATGACTGAGACAGGGCTGGTAGATGACTGAGAGGGGGCTGGTACATGACAGAGGGGTGCTGGTACATGACTGAGAGGGGGCTGTGGTACATGACTGAGAGGGGGCTGGTAGATGACTCAGAGGGGGCTGGTACATGACAGAGGGGGCCTGGTACATGAGTGAGAGGGGGCTGTGGTACATGACTGAGAGGGGGCTGGTACATGACTGAGAGGGGGGCTGGTACATGACTGTGATGGGGCTGTGGTACATGTTTGGTCAACAACCGGCCCACTACTAGGCTAGGACAGCGGCCCATTGGTACTGACTGCCACTGGGCTGGCCCAATCACATCTCTTACTAAGCACCCCACCCACCAGTCGTGCAGGTACATGACTGAGAGGGGGGCTGGTACATGACTGAGATGGGGCTGTGGTACATGACTGAGAGGCGGCTGTGGTACATGACTGAGAGTGGTACATGACTGAGAGGGGGCTGGTACATGACTGAGAGGGGGCTGGTATACAGGACTGCGAGGGGGCTGGTATATAGGACTGAGAGGGGGCTAGTACATGACTCAGAGGGGGCTGGTACATGACTGAGATGGGGCTGTGGTACATGACTGAGACAGGGCTGGTAGATGACTGAGAGGGGGCTGGTACATGACAGAGGGGGGCTGGTACATGACTGAGAGGGGGCTGTGGTACATGACTGAGAGGGGGCTGGTAGATGACTCAGAGGGGGCTGGTACATGACTGAGAGGGGGCTGGTACATGACTGAGATGGGGCTGTGGTACATGACTGAGACAGGGCTGGTAGATGACTGAGAGGGGGCTGGTACATGACAGAGGGGGGCTGGTACATGACTGAGAGGGGGCTGTGGTACATGACTGAGAGGGGGCTGGTAGATGACTCAGAGGGGGCTGGTACATGACAGAGGGGGGCTGGTACATGAGTGAGAGGGGGCTGTGGTACATGACTGAGAGGGGGCTGGTAGATGACTGAGAGGGGGCTGGTACATGACAGAGGGGGGCTGGTACATGACTGATATGGGGCTGTGGTACATGACTGAGATGGGGCTGTGGTACATGCCTGAGATGGGGCTGTGGTACATGCTGAGAGGGGGTTGTGGTACATGACTGAGAGGGGGCTGTGGTACATGACTGAGAGGGGGCTGTGGTACATGACTGAGAGGGCGCTGGTACATGACTGAGAGGGGGCTGGTACATGACTGAAAGGGGGCTGGTATACAGGACTGAGAGGGGGCTGGTATACAGGACTGAGAGGGGGCTGGTACATAACTGAGAGGGGGGCTGGTACATGACTGAGAGGGGGCTGGTACATGACTGAGATGGGGCTGTGGTACATGACTGAGACAGGGCTGGTAGATGACTGAGAGGGGGCTGGTACATGACAGAGGGGGGCTGGTACATGACTGAGAGGGGGCTGTGGTACATGACTGAGAGGGGGCTGGTAGATGACTCAGAGGGGGCTGGTACATGACAGAGGGGGGCTGGTACATGAGTGAGAGGGGGCTGTGGTACATGACTGAGAGGGGGCTGGTACATGACTGAGAGGGGGGCTGGTACATGACTGAGATGGGGCTGTGGTACATGTTTGGTCAACAACCGGCCCACTACTAGGCTAGGACAGCGGCCCATTGGTACTGGCTGACACTGGGCTGGCCCAATCACATCTCTTACTAAGCACCCCACCCACCAGTCGTGCAGGTACATGACTGAGAGGGGGGCTGGTACATGACTGAGATGGGGCTGTGGTACATGACTGAGAGGCGGCTGTGGTACATGACTGAGAGTGGTACATGACTGAGAGGGGGCTGGTACATGACTGAGAGGGGGCTGGTATACAGGACTGCGAGGGGGCTGGTATATAGGACTGAGAGGGGGCTGGTACATAACTGAGAGGGGGGCTGGTACATGACTGAGAGGGGGCTGGTACATGACTGAGATGGGGCTGTGGTACATGACTGAGAGGCGGCTGTGGTACATGCCTGAGAGTGGTACATGACTGAGAGGGGGCTGGTACATGACTGAGAGGGGGCTGGTATACAGGACTGCGAGGGGGCTGGTATATAGGACTGAGAGGGGGCTGGTACATAACTGAGAGGGGGGCTGGTACATGACTGAGAGGGGGCTGGTACATGACTGAGATGGGGCTGTGGTACATGACTGAGACAGGGCTGGTAGATGACTGAGAGGGGGCTGGTACATGACAGAGGGGGGCTGGTACATGACTGAGAGGGGGCTGTGGTACATGACTGAGAGGCGGCTGTGGTACATGACTGAGAGTGGTACATGACTGAGAGGGGGCTGGTACATGACTGAGAGGGGGCTGGTATACAGGACTGCGAGGGGGCTGGTATATAGGACTGAGAGGGGGCTGGTACATAACTGAGAGGGGGGCTGGTACATGACTGAGAGGGGGCTGGTACATGACTGAGATGGGGCTGTGGTACATGACTGAGAGGCGGCTGTGGTACATGCCTGAGAGTGGTACATGACTGAGAGGGGGCTGGTACATGACTGAGAGGGGGCTGGTATACAGGACTGCGAGGGGGCTGGTATATAGGACTGAGAGGGGGCTGGTACATAACTGAGAGGGGGGCTGGTACATGACTGAGAGGGGGCTGGTACATGACTGAGATGGGGCTGTGGTACATGACTGAGACAGGGCTGGTAGATGACTGAGAGGGGGCTGGTACATGACAGAGGGGGGCTGGTACATGACTGAGAGGGGGCTGTGGTACATGACTGAGAGTGGTACATGACTGTGAGGGGGCTGGTACATGACTGAGAGGGGGCTGGTATACAGGACTGCGAGGGGGCTGGTATATAGGACTGAGAGGGGGCTGGTACATAACTGAGAGGGGGGCTGGTACATGACTGAGAGGGGGCTGGTACATGACTGAGATGGGGCTGTGGTACATGACTGAGACAGGGCTGGTAGATGACTGAGAGGGGGCTGGTACATGACAGAGGGGGGCTGGTACATGACTGAGAGGGGGCTGTGGTACATGACTGAGAGGGGGCTGGTAGATGACTCAGAGGGGGCTGGTACATGACAGATGGGGGCTGGTACATGAGTGAGAGGGGGCTGTGGTACATGACTGAGAGGGGGCTGGTAGATGACTTAGAGGGGGCTGGTACATGACAGAGGGGGGCTGGTACATGACAGAGGGGGGCTGGTACATGACTGATATGGGGCTGTGGTACATGACTGAGAGGGGGCTGTGGTACATGCCTGAGATGGGGCTGTGGTACATGCTGAGAGGGGGTTGTGGTACATGACTGAGAGGGGGCTGTGGTACATTACTGAGAGGGGGCTGTGATACATGACTGAGAGGGCGCTGGTACATGACTGAGAGGGGGCTGGTACATGACTGAAAGGGGGCTGGTATACAGGACTGAGAGGGGGCTGGTATACAGGACTGAGAGGGGGCTGGTACATGACTGAGAGGGGGGCTGGTACATGACTGTGAGGGGGCTGGTACATGACTGAGATGGGGCTGTGGTACATGACTGAGAGGGGGCTGGTAGATGACTGAGAGGGGGCTGGTACATGACAGAGGGGGGCTGGTACATGACTGAGAGGGGGCTGTGGTACATGACTGAGAGGGGGCTGGTAGATGACTGAGAGGGGGCTGGTACATGACAGAGGGGGGCTGGTACATGACTGAGATGGGGCTCTGGTACATGACTGAGAGGGGGCTGTGGTACATGACTGAGATGGGGCTGTGGTACATGCTGAGAGGGGGCTGTGGTACATGACTGAGAGGGGGCTGTGGTATATGACTGAGATGGGGGCTGTGGTACATGACTGAGAGGGGGCTGTGGTACATGACTGAGGGGGGGCTGGTACATGACTGAGAGGGGGGCTGGTACATGACTGAGATGGGGCTGTGGTACATGTTTGGTCAATGACCGGCCCACTACTAGGCTAGGACAGCGGCCCATTGGTACTGACTGACACTGGGCTGGCCCAATCACATCTCTTACTAAGCACCCCACCCACCAGTCGTGCAGGTACATGACTGAGAGGGGGCTGGTACATGACTGAGATGGGGCTGTGGTACATGACTGAGAGGGGGCTGTGGTACATGACTTAGAGTGGTACATGACTGAGAGGGGGATGGTACATGACTGAGAGGGGGCTGGTATACAGGACTGAGAGGGGGCTGGTATACAGGACTGAGAGGGGGCTGGTACATAACTGAGAGGGGGGCTGGTACATGACTGAGAGGGGGCTGGTACATGACTGAGATGGGGCTGTGGTACATGACTGAGTGGGGGCTGGTAGATGACTGAGAGGGGGCTGGTACATGACTGAGAGGGGGCTGTGGTACATGACTGAGAGGGGGCTGGTAGATGACTGAGAGGGGGCTGGTACATGACAGAGGGGGGCTGGTACATGACTGAGATGGGGCTGTGGTACATGACTGAGAGGGGGCTGTGGTACATGACTGAGAGGGGGCTGTGGTACATGACTGAGAGGGGGCTGGTAGATCACTGAGAGGGGGCTGGTACATGACAGAGGGGGGCTGGTACATGACTGAGATGGGGCTCTGGTACATGACTGAGAGGGGGCTGTGGTACATGACTGAGATGGGGCTGTGGTACATGTTGAGAGGGGGCTGTGGTTCATGACTGAGAGGGGGCTGTGGTATATGACTGAGATGGGGGCTGTGGTACATGACTGAGAGGGGGCTGTGGTACATGACTGAGAGGGGGCTGGTACATGACTGAGAGGGGGGCTGGTACATGACTGAGATGGGGCTGTGGTACATGTTTGGTCAACAACCGGCCCACTACTAGGCTAGGACAGCGGCCCATTGGTACTGACTGACACTGGGCTGGCCCAATCACATCTCTTACTAAGCACCCCACCCACCAGTCGTGCAGGTACATGACTGAGAGGGGGGCTGGTACATGACTGAGATGGGGCTGTGGTACATGACTGAGAGGCGGCTGTGGTACATGACTGAGAGTGGTACATGACTGAGAGGGGGCTGGTACATGACTGAGAGGGGGCTGGTATACAGGACTGTGAGGGGGCTGGTATATAGGACTGAGAGGGGGCTGGTACATAACTGATAGGGGGGCTGGTACATGACTGAGAGGGGGCTGTGGTACATGACTGAGACAGGGCTGGTAGATGACTGAGAGGGGGCTGGTACATGACAGAGGGGTGCTGGTACATGACTGAGAGGGGGCTGTGGTACATGACTGAGAGGGGGCTGGTAGATGACTCAGAGGGGGCTGGTACATGACAGAGGGGGCCTGGTACATGAGTGAGAGGGGGCTGTGGTACATGACTGAGAGGGGGCTGGTACATGACTGAGAGGGGGGCTGGTACATGACTGAGATGGGGCTGTGGTACATGTTTGGTCAACAACCGGCCCACTACTAGGCTAGGACAGCGGCCCATTGGTACTGACTGCCACTGGGCTGGCCCAATCACATCTCTTACTAAGCACCCCACCCACCAGTCGTGCAGGTACATGACTGAGAGGGGGGCTGGTACATGACTGAGATGGGGCTGTGGTACATGACTGAGAGGCGGCTGTGGTACATGACTGAGAGTGGTACATGACTGAGAGGGGGCTGGTACATGACTGAGAGGGGGCTGGTATACAGGACTGCGAGGGGGCTGGTATATAGGACTGAGAGGGGGCTAGTACATGACTGAGAGGGGGCTGGTACATGACTGAGATGGGGCTGTGGTACATGACTGAGACAGGGCTGGTAGATGACTGAGAGGGGGCTGGTACATGACAGAGGGGGGCTGGTACATGACTGATAGGGGGCTGTGGTACATGACTGAGAGGGGGCTGGTAGATGACTCAGAGGGGGCTGGTACATGACTGAGAGGGGGCTGGTACATGACTGAGATGGGGCTGTGGTACATGACTGAGACAGGGCTGGTAGATGACTGAGAGGGGGCTGGTACATGACAGAGGGGTGCTGGTACATGACTGAGAGGGGGCTGTGGTACATGACTGAGAGGGGGCTGGTAGATGACTCAGAGGGGGCTGGTACATGACAGAGGGGGCCTGGTACATGAGTGAGAGGGGGCTGTGGTACATGACTGAGAGGGGGCTGGTACATGACTGAGAGGGGGGCTGGTACATGACTGTGATGGGGCTGTGGTACATGTTTGGTCAACAACCGGCCCACTACTAGGCTAGGACAGCGGCCCATTGGTACTGACTGCCACTGGGCTGGCCCAATCACATCTCTTACTAAGCACCCCACCCACCAGTCGTGCAGGTACATGACTGAGAGGGGGGCTGGTACATGACTGAGATGGGGCTGTGGTACATGACTGAGAGGCGGCTGTGGTACATGACTGAGAGTGGTACATGACTGAGAGGGGGCTGGTACATGACTGAGAGGGGGCTGGTATACAGGACTGCGAGGGGGCTGGTATATAGGACTGAGAGGGGGCTAGTACATGACTCAGAGGGGGCTGGTACATGACTGAGATGGGGCTGTGGTACATGACTGAGACAGGGCTGGTAGATGACTGAGAGGGGGCTGGTACATGACAGAGGGGGGCTGGTACATGACTGAGAGGGGGCTGTGGTACATGACTGAGAGGGGGCTGGTAGATGACTCAGAGGGGGCTGGTACATGACTGAGAGGGGGCTGGTACATGACTGAGATGGGGCTGTGGTACATGACTGAGACAGGGCTGGTAGATGACTGAGAGGGGGCTGGTACATGACAGAGGGGGGCTGGTACATGACTGAGAGGGGGCTGTGGTACATGACTGAGAGGGGGCTGGTAGATGACTCAGAGGGGGCTGGTACATGACAGAGGGGGGCTGGTACATGAGTGAGAGGGGGCTGTGGTACATGACTGAGAGGGGGCTGGTAGATGACTGAGAGGGGGCTGGTACATGACAGAGGGGGGCTGGTACATGACTGATATGGGGCTGTGGTACATGACTGAGATGGGGCTGTGGTACATGCCTGAGATGGGGCTGTGGTACATGCTGAGAGGGGGTTGTGGTACATGACTGAGAGGGGGCTGTGGTACATGACTGAGAGGGGGCTGTGGTACATGACTGAGAGGGCGCTGGTACATGACTGAGAGGGGGCTGGTACATGACTGAAAGGGGGCTGGTATACAGGACTGAGAGGGGGCTGGTATACAGGACTGAGAGGGGGCTGGTACATAACTGAGAGGGGGGCTGGTACATGACTGAGAGGGGGCTGGTACATGACTGAGATGGGGCTGTGGTACATGACTGAGACAGGGCTGGTAGATGACTGAGAGGGGGCTGGTACATGACAGAGGGGGGCTGGTACATGACTGAGAGGGGGCTGTGGTACATGACTGAGAGGGGGCTGGTAGATGACTCAGAGGGGGCTGGTACATGACAGAGGGGGGCTGGTACATGAGTGAGAGGGGGCTGTGGTACATGACTGAGAGGGGGCTGGTACATGACTGAGAGGGGGGCTGGTACATGACTGAGATGGGGCTGTGGTACATGTTTGGTCAACAACCGGCCCACTACTAGGCTAGGACAGCGGCCCATTGGTACTGGCTGACACTGGGCTGGCCCAATCACATCTCTTACTAAGCACCCCACCCACCAGTCGTGCAGGTACATGACTGAGAGGGGGGCTGGTACATGACTGAGATGGGGCTGTGGTACATGACTGAGAGGCGGCTGTGGTACATGACTGAGAGTGGTACATGACTGAGAGGGGGCTGGTACATGACTGAGAGGGGGCTGGTATACAGGACTGCGAGGGGGCTGGTATATAGGACTGAGAGGGGGCTGGTACATAACTGAGAGGGGGGCTGGTACATGACTGAGAGGGGGCTGGTACATGACTGAGATGGGGCTGTGGTACATGACTGAGAGGCGGCTGTGGTACATGCCTGAGAGTGGTACATGACTGAGAGGGGGCTGGTACATGACTGAGAGGGGGCTGGTATACAGGACTGCGAGGGGGCTGGTATATAGGACTGAGAGGGGGCTGGTACATAACTGAGAGGGGGGCTGGTACATGACTGAGAGGGGGCTGGTACATGACTGAGATGGGGCTGTGGTACATGACTGAGACAGGGCTGGTAGATGACTGAGAGGGGGCTGGTACATGACAGAGGGGGGCTGGTACATGACTGAGAGGGGGCTGTGGTACATGACTGAGAGGCGGCTGTGGTACATGACTGAGAGTGGTACATGACTGAGAGGGGGCTGGTACATGACTGAGAGGGGGCTGGTATACAGGACTGCGAGGGGGCTGGTATATAGGACTGAGAGGGGGCTGGTACATAACTGAGAGGGGGGCTGGTACATGACTGAGAGGGGGCTGGTACATGACTGAGATGGGGCTGTGGTACATGACTGAGAGGCGGCTGTGGTACATGCCTGAGAGTGGTACATGACTGAGAGGGGGCTGGTACATGACTGAGAGGGGGCTGGTATACAGGACTGCGAGGGGGCTGGTATATAGGACTGAGAGGGGGCTGGTACATAACTGAGAGGGGGGCTGGTACATGACTGAGAGGGGGCTGGTACATGACTGAGATGGGGCTGTGGTACATGACTGAGACAGGGCTGGTAGATGACTGAGAGGGGGCTGGTACATGACAGAGGGGGGCTGGTACATGACTGAGAGGGGGCTGTGGTACATGACTGAGAGTGGTACATGACTGTGAGGGGGCTGGTACATGACTGAGAGGGGGCTGGTATACAGGACTGCGAGGGGGCTGGTATATAGGACTGAGAGGGGGCTGGTACATAACTGAGAGGGGGGCTGGTACATGACTGAGAGGGGGCTGGTACATGACTGAGATGGGGCTGTGGTACATGACTGAGACAGGGCTGGTAGATGACTGAGAGGGGGCTGGTACATGACAGAGGGGGGCTGGTACATGACTGAGAGGGGGCTGTGGTACATGACTGAGAGGGGGCTGGTAGATGACTCAGAGGGGGCTGGTACATGACAGATGGGGGCTGGTACATGAGTGAGAGGGGGCTGTGGTACATGACTGAGAGGGGGCTGGTAGATGACTTAGAGGGGGCTGGTACATGACAGAGGGGGGCTGGTACATGACAGAGGGGGGCTGGTACATGACTGATATGGGGCTGTGGTACATGACTGAGAGGGGGCTGTGGTACATGCCTGAGATGGGGCTGTGGTACATGCTGAGAGGGGGTTGTGGTACATGACTGAGAGGGGGCTGTGGTACATTACTGAGAGGGGGCTGTGATACATGACTGAGAGGGCGCTGGTACATGACTGAGAGGGGGCTGGTACATGACTGAAAGGGGGCTGGTATACAGGACTGAGAGGGGGCTGGTATACAGGACTGAGAGGGGGCTGGTACATGACTGAGAGGGGGGCTGGTACATGACTGTGAGGGGGCTGGTACATGACTGAGATGGGGCTGTGGTACATGACTGAGAGGGGGCTGGTAGATGACTGAGAGGGGGCTGGTACATGACAGAGGGGGGCTGGTACATGACTGAGAGGGGGCTGTGGTACATGACTGAGAGGGGGCTGGTAGATGACTGAGAGGGGGCTGGTACATGACAGAGGGGGGCTGGTACATGACTGAGATGGGGCTCTGGTACATGACTGAGAGGGGGCTGTGGTACATGACTGAGATGGGGCTGTGGTACATGCTGAGAGGGGGCTGTGGTACATGACTGAGAGGGGGCTGTGGTATATGACTGAGATGGGGGCTGTGGTACATGACTGAGAGGGGGCTGTGGTACATGACTGAGGGGGGGCTGGTACATGACTGAGAGGGGGGCTGGTACATGACTGAGATGGGGCTGTGGTACATGTTTGGTCAATGACCGGCCCACTACTAGGCTAGGACAGCGGCCCATTGGTACTGACTGACACTGGGCTGGCCCAATCACATCTCTTACTAAGCACCCCACCCACCAGTCGTGCAGGTACATGACTGAGAGGGGGCTGGTACATGACTGAGATGGGGCTGTGGTACATGACTGAGAGGGGGCTGTGGTACATGACTTAGAGTGGTACATGACTGAGAGGGGGATGGTACATGACTGAGAGGGGGCTGGTATACAGGACTGAGAGGGGGCTGGTATACAGGACTGAGAGGGGGCTGGTACATAACTGAGAGGGGGGCTGGTACATGACTGAGAGGGGGCTGGTACATGACTGAGATGGGGCTGTGGTACATGACTGAGTGGGGGCTGGTAGATGACTGAGAGGGGGCTGGTACATGACTGAGAGGGGGCTGTGGTACATGACTGAGAGGGGGCTGGTAGATGACTGAGAGGGGGCTGGTACATGACAGAGGGGGGCTGGTACATGACTGAGATGGGGCTGTGGTACATGACTGAGAGGGGGCTGTGGTACATGACTGAGAGGGGGCTGTGGTACATGACTGAGAGGGGGGCTGGTACATGGCTGAGAGGGGGCTGGTAGATGACTGAGAGGGGGCTGGTACATGATATAGGGGGGCTGGTACATGACTGATATGGGGCTGTGGTACATGACTGAGAGGGGGCTGTGGTACATGCCTGAGATGGGGCTGTGGTACATGCTGAGAGGGGGTTGTGGTACATGACTGAGAGGGGGCTGTGGTACATGACTGAGAGGGGGCTGTGGTACATGACTGAGAGGGCGCTGGTACATGACTGAGAGGGGGCTGGTACATGACTGAAAGGCGGCTGGTATACAGGACTGAGAGGGGGCTGGTATACAGGACTGAGAGGGGGCTGGTACATGACTGAGAGGGGGGCTGGTACATGACTGTGAGGGGGCTGGTACATGACTGAGATGGGGCTGTGGTAGATGACTGAGAGGGGGCTGGTAGATGACTGAGATGGGGCTGGTACATGACAGAGGGGGGCTGGTACATGACTGAGAGGGGGCTGTGGTACATGACTGATAGGGGGCTGGTAGATGACTGAGAGGGGGCTGGTACATGACAGAGGGGGGCTGGTACATGACTGAGATGGTGCTGTGGTACATGACTGAGAGGGGGCTGTGGTACATGACTGAGATGGGGCTGTGGTACATGCTGAGAGGGGGTTTGGTACATGACTGAGAGGGGGCTGTGGTACATGACTGAGAGGGGGCTGGTACATGACTGAGATGGGGCTGGTACATGACTGAGAGGGGGCTGATATACAGGACTGAGAGGGGGCTGGTACATGAGTGAGAGGGAGGCTGGTACATGACTGAGATGGGGCTGTGGTACATGACTGAGAGGGGGCTGGTATATGACTGAGAGGGGGCTGGTACATGACAGAGGGGGGCTGGTACATGAGTGAGAGGGGGCTGTGGTACATGCCTGAGAGGGGGCTGTGGTACATGCCTGAGATGGGGCTGTGGTACATGCTGAGAGGGGGTTGTGGTACATGACTGAGAGGGGGCTGTGGTACATGACTGAGAGGGGGCTGTGGTACATGACTGAGAGGGGGCTGGTACATGACTGAGAGGGGGCTGGTACATGACTGAGAGGGGGCTGGTATACAGGACTGAGAGGGGGCTGGTATACAGGACTGAGAGGGGGCTGGTACATGACTGAGAGGGGGGCTGGTATATGACTGTGAGGGGGCTGGTACATGACTGATATGGGGCTGTGGTTCATGACTGAGAGGCGGCTGGTAGATGACTGAGAGGGGGCTGGTACATGACAGAGGGGGGCTGGTACATGACTGAGAGGGGGCTGGTAGATCACTGAGAGGGGGCTGGTACATGACAGAGGGGGGCTGGTACATGACTGAGATGGGGCTCTGGTACATGACTGAGAGGGGGCTGTGGTACATGACTGAGATGGGGCTGTGGTACATGTTGAGAGGGGGCTGTGGTTCATGACTGAGAGGGGGCTGTGGTATATGACTGAGATGGGGGCTGTGGTACATGACTGAGAGGGGGCTGTGGTACATGACTGAGAGGGGGCTGGTACATGACTGAGAGGGGGGCTGGTACATGACTGAGATGGGGCTGTGGTACATGTTTGGTCAACAACCGGCCCACTACTAGGCTAGGACAGCGGCCCATTGGTACTGACTGACACTGGGCTGGCCCAATCACATCTCTTACTAAGCACCCCACCCACCAGTCGTGCAGGTACATGACTGAGAGGGGGGCTGGTACATGACTGAGATGGGGCTGTGGTACATGACTGAGAGGCGGCTGTGGTACATGACTGAGAGTGGTACATGACTGAGAGGGGGCTGGTACATGACTGAGAGGGGGCTGGTATACAGGACTGTGAGGGGGCTGGTATATAGGACTGAGAGGGGGCTGGTACATAACTGATAGGGGGGCTGGTACATGACTGAGAGGGGGCTGTGGTACATGACTGAGACAGGGCTGGTAGATGACTGAGAGGGGGCTGGTACATGACAGAGGGGTGCTGGTACATGACTGAGAGGGGGCTGTGGTACATGACTGAGAGGGGGCTGGTAGATGACTCAGAGGGGGCTGGTACATGACAGAGGGGGCCTGGTACATGAGTGAGAGGGGGCTGTGGTACATGACTGAGAGGGGGCTGGTACATGACTGAGAGGGGGGCTGGTACATGACTGAGATGGGGCTGTGGTACATGTTTGGTCAACAACCGGCCCACTACTAGGCTAGGACAGCGGCCCATTGGTACTGACTGCCACTGGGCTGGCCCAATCACATCTCTTACTAAGCACCCCACCCACCAGTCGTGCAGGTACATGACTGAGAGGGGGGCTGGTACATGACTGAGATGGGGCTGTGGTACATGACTGAGAGGCGGCTGTGGTACATGACTGAGAGTGGTACATGACTGAGAGGGGGCTGGTACATGACTGAGAGGGGGCTGGTATACAGGACTGCGAGGGGGCTGGTATATAGGACTGAGAGGGGGCTAGTACATGACTGAGAGGGGGCTGGTACATGACTGAGATGGGGCTGTGGTACATGACTGAGACAGGGCTGGTAGATGACTGAGAGGGGGCTGGTACATGACAGAGGGGGGCTGGTACATGACTGATAGGGGGCTGTGGTACATGACTGAGAGGGGGCTGGTAGATGACTCAGAGGGGGCTGGTACATGACTGAGAGGGGGCTGGTACATGACTGAGATGGGGCTGTGGTACATGACTGAGACAGGGCTGGTAGATGACTGAGAGGGGGCTGGTACATGACAGAGGGGTGCTGGTACATGACTGAGAGGGGGCTGTGGTACATGACTGAGAGGGGGCTGGTAGATGACTCAGAGGGGGCTGGTACATGACAGAGGGGGCCTGGTACATGAGTGAGAGGGGGCTGTGGTACATGACTGAGAGGGGGCTGGTACATGACTGAGAGGGGGGCTGGTACATGACTGTGATGGGGCTGTGGTACATGTTTGGTCAACAACCGGCCCACTACTAGGCTAGGACAGCGGCCCATTGGTACTGACTGCCACTGGGCTGGCCCAATCACATCTCTTACTAAGCACCCCACCCACCAGTCGTGCAGGTACATGACTGAGAGGGGGGCTGGTACATGACTGAGATGGGGCTGTGGTACATGACTGAGAGGCGGCTGTGGTACATGACTGAGAGTGGTACATGACTGAGAGGGGGCTGGTACATGACTGAGAGGGGGCTGGTATACAGGACTGCGAGGGGGCTGGTATATAGGACTGAGAGGGGGCTAGTACATGACTCAGAGGGGGCTGGTACATGACTGAGATGGGGCTGTGGTACATGACTGAGACAGGGCTGGTAGATGACTGAGAGGGGGCTGGTACATGACAGAGGGGGGCTGGTACATGACTGAGAGGGGGCTGTGGTACATGACTGAGAGGGGGCTGGTAGATGACTCAGAGGGGGCTGGTACATGACTGAGAGGGGGCTGGTACATGACTGAGATGGGGCTGTGGTACATGACTGAGACAGGGCTGGTAGATGACTGAGAGGGGGCTGGTACATGACAGAGGGGGGCTGGTACATGACTGAGAGGGGGCTGTGGTACATGACTGAGAGGGGGCTGGTAGATGACTCAGAGGGGGCTGGTACATGACAGAGGGGGGCTGGTACATGAGTGAGAGGGGGCTGTGGTACATGACTGAGAGGGGGCTGGTAGATGACTGAGAGGGGGCTGGTACATGACAGAGGGGGGCTGGTACATGACTGATATGGGGCTGTGGTACATGACTGAGATGGGGCTGTGGTACATGCCTGAGATGGGGCTGTGGTACATGCTGAGAGGGGGTTGTGGTACATGACTGAGAGGGGGCTGTGGTACATGACTGAGAGGGGGCTGTGGTACATGACTGAGAGGGCGCTGGTACATGACTGAGAGGGGGCTGGTACATGACTGAAAGGGGGCTGGTATACAGGACTGAGAGGGGGCTGGTATACAGGACTGAGAGGGGGCTGGTACATAACTGAGAGGGGGGCTGGTACATGACTGAGAGGGGGCTGGTACATGACTGAGATGGGGCTGTGGTACATGACTGAGACAGGGCTGGTAGATGACTGAGAGGGGGCTGGTACATGACAGAGGGGGGCTGGTACATGACTGAGAGGGGGCTGTGGTACATGACTGAGAGGGGGCTGGTAGATGACTCAGAGGGGGCTGGTACATGACAGAGGGGGGCTGGTACATGAGTGAGAGGGGGCTGTGGTACATGACTGAGAGGGGGCTGGTACATGACTGAGAGGGGGGCTGGTACATGACTGAGATGGGGCTGTGGTACATGTTTGGTCAACAACCGGCCCACTACTAGGCTAGGACAGCGGCCCATTGGTACTGGCTGACACTGGGCTGGCCCAATCACATCTCTTACTAAGCACCCCACCCACCAGTCGTGCAGGTACATGACTGAGAGGGGGGCTGGTACATGACTGAGATGGGGCTGTGGTACATGACTGAGAGGCGGCTGTGGTACATGACTGAGAGTGGTACATGACTGAGAGGGGGCTGGTACATGACTGAGAGGGGGCTGGTATACAGGACTGCGAGGGGGCTGGTATATAGGACTGAGAGGGGGCTGGTACATAACTGAGAGGGGGGCTGGTACATGACTGAGAGGGGGCTGGTACATGACTGAGATGGGGCTGTGGTACATGACTGAGAGGCGGCTGTGGTACATGCCTGAGAGTGGTACATGACTGAGAGGGGGCTGGTACATGACTGAGAGGGGGCTGGTATACAGGACTGCGAGGGGGCTGGTATATAGGACTGAGAGGGGGCTGGTACATAACTGAGAGGGGGGCTGGTACATGACTGAGAGGGGGCTGGTACATGACTGAGATGGGGCTGTGGTACATGACTGAGACAGGGCTGGTAGATGACTGAGAGGGGGCTGGTACATGACAGAGGGGGGCTGGTACATGACTGAGAGGGGGCTGTGGTACATGACTGAGAGGGGGCTGGTAGATGACTCAGAGGGGGCTGGTACATGACTGAGAGGGGGCTGGTACATGACTGAGATGGGGCTGTGGTACATGACTGAGACAGGGCTGGTAGATGACTGAGAGGGGGCTGGTACATGACAGAGGGGGGCTGGTACATGACTGAGAGGGGGCTGTGGTACATGACTGAGAGGGGGCTGGTAGATGACTCAGAGGGGGCTGGTACATGACAGAGGGGGGCTGGTACATGAGTGAGAGGGGGCTGTGGTACATGACTGAGAGGGGGCTGGTAGATGACTGAGAGGGGGCTGGTACATGACAGAGGGGGGCTGGTACATGACTGATATGGGGCTGTGGTACATGACTGAGATGGGGCTGTGGTACATGCCTGAGATGGGGCTGTGGTACATGCTGAGAGGGGGTTGTGGTACATGACTGAGAGGGGGCTGTGGTACATGACTGAGAGGGGGCTGTGGTACATGACTGAGAGGGCGCTGGTACATGACTGAGAGGGGGCTGGTACATGACTGAAAGGGGGCTGGTATACAGGACTGAGAGGGGGCTGGTATACAGGACTGAGAGGGGGCTGGTACATAACTGAGAGGGGGGCTGGTACATGACTGAGAGGGGGCTGGTACATGACTGAGATGGGGCTGTGGTACATGACTGAGACAGGGCTGGTAGATGACTGAGAGGGGGCTGGTACATGACAGAGGGGGGCTGGTACATGACTGAGAGGGGGCTGTGGTACATGACTGAGAGGGGGCTGGTAGATGACTCAGAGGGGGCTGGTACATGACAGAGGGGGGCTGGTACATGAGTGAGAGGGGGCTGTGGTACATGACTGAGAGGGGGCTGGTACATGACTGAGAGGGGGGCTGGTACATGACTGAGATGGGGCTGTGGTACATGTTTGGTCAACAACCGGCCCACTACTAGGCTAGGACAGCGGCCCATTGGTACTGGCTGACACTGGGCTGGCCCAATCACATCTCTTACTAAGCACCCCACCCACCAGTCGTGCAGGTACATGACTGAGAGGGGGGCTGGTACATGACTGAGATGGGGCTGTGGTACATGACTGAGAGGCGGCTGTGGTACATGACTGAGAGTGGTACATGACTGAGAGGGGGCTGGTACATGACTGAGAGGGGGCTGGTATACAGGACTGCGAGGGGGCTGGTATATAGGACTGAGAGGGGGCTGGTACATAACTGAGAGGGGGGCTGGTACATGACTGAGAGGGGGCTGGTACATGACTGAGATGGGGCTGTGGTACATGACTGAGAGGCGGCTGTGGTACATGCCTGAGAGTGGTACATGACTGAGAGGGGGCTGGTACATGACTGAGAGGGGGCTGGTATACAGGACTGCGAGGGGGCTGGTATATAGGACTGAGAGGGGGCTGGTACATAACTGAGAGGGGGGCTGGTACATGACTGAGAGGGGGCTGGTACATGACTGAGATGGGGCTGTGGTACATGACTGAGACAGGGCTGGTAGATGACTGAGAGGGGGCTGGTACATGACAGAGGGGGGCTGGTACATGACTGAGAGGGGGCTGTGGTACATGACTGAGAGGCGGCTGTGGTACATGACTGAGAGTGGTACATGACTGTGAGGGGGCTGGTACATGACTGAGAGGGGGCTGGTATACAGGACTGCGAGGGGGCTGGTATATAGGACTGAGAGGGGGCTGGTACATAACTGAGAGGGGGGCTGGTACATGACTGAGAGGGGGCTGGTACATGACTGAGATGGGGCTGTGGTACATGACTGAGACAGGGCTGGTAGATGACTGAGAGGGGGCTGGTACATGACAGAGTGGGGCTGGTACATGACTGAGAGGGGGCTGTGGTACATGACTGAGAGGGGGCTGGTAGATGACTCAGAGGGGGCTGGTACATGACAGATGGGGGCTGGTACATGAGTGAGAGGGGGCTGTGGTACATGACTGAGAGGGGGCTGGTAGATGACTTAGAGGGGGCTGGTACATGACAGAGGGGGGCTGGTACATGACAGAGGGGGGCTGGTACATGACTGATATGGGGCTGTGGTACATGACTGAGAGGGGGCTGTGGTACATGCCTGAGATGGGGTTGTGGTACATGCTGAGAGGGGGTTGTGGTACATGACTGAGAGGGGGCTGTGGTACATTACTGAGAGGGGGCTGTGGTACATGACTGAGAGGGCGCTGGTACATGACTGAGAGAGGGCTGGTACATGACTGAAAGGGGGCTGGTATACAGGACTGAGAGGGGGCTGGTATACAGGACTGAGAGGGGGCTGGTACATGACTGAGAGGGGGGCTGGTACATGACTGTGAGGGGGCTGGTACATGACTGAGAGAGGGCTGGTACATGACTGAAAGGGGGCTGGTATACAGGACTGAGAGGGGGCTGGTATACAGGACTGAGAGGGGGCTGGTACATGACTGAGAGGGGGGCTGGTACATGACTGTGAGGGGGCTGGTACATGACTGAGATGGGGCTGTGGTACATGACTGAGAGGGGGCTGGTAGATGACTGAGAGGGGGCTGGTACATGACAGAGGGGGGCTGGTACATGACTGAGAGGGGGCTGTGGTACATGACTGAGAGGGGGCTGGTAGATGACTGAGAGGGGGCTGGTACATGACAGAGGGGGGCTGGTACATGACTGAGATGGGGCTCTGGTACATGACTGAGAGGGGGCTGTGGTACATGACTGAGATGGGGCTGTGGTACATGCTGAGAGGGGGCTGTGGTACATGACTGAGAGGGGGCTGTGGTATATGACTGAGATGGGGGCTGTGCTACATGACTGAGAGGGGGCTGTGGTACATGACTGAGGGGGGGCTGGTACATGACTGAGAGGGGGGCTGGTACATGACTGAGATGGGGCTGTGGTACATGTTTGGTCAACGACCGGCCCACTACTAGGCTAGGACAGCGGCCCATTGGTACTGACTGACACTGGGCTGGCCCAATCACATCTCTTACTAAGCACCCCACCCACCAGTCGTGCAGGTACATGACTGAGAGGGGGCTGGTACATGACTGAGATGGGGCTGTGGTACATGACTGAGAGGGGGCTGTGGTACATGACTTAGAGTGGTACATGACTGAGAGGGGGATGGTACATGACTGAGAGGGGGCTGGTATACAGGACTGAGAGGGGGCTGGTATACAGGACTGAGAGGGGGCTGGTACATAACTGAGAGGGGGGCTGGTACATGACTGAGAGGGGGCTGGTACATGACTGAGATGGGGCTGTGGTACATGACTGAGTGGGGGCTGGTAGATGACTGAGAGGGGGCTGGTACATGACTGAGAGGGGGCTGTGGTACATGACTGAGAGGGGGCTGGTAGATGACTGAGAGGGGGCTGGTACATGACAGAGGGGGGCTGGTACATGACTGAGATGGGGCTGTGGTACATGACTGAGAGGGGGCTGTGGTACATGACTGAGAGGGGGCTGTGGTACATGACTGAGAGGGGGGCTGGTACATGGCTGAGAGGGGGCTGGTAGATGACTGAGAGGGGGCTGGTACATGATATAGGGGGGCTGGTACATGACTGATATGGGGCTGTGGTACATGACTGAGAGGGGGCTGTGGTACATGCCTGAGATGGGGCTGTGGTACATGCTGAGAGGGGGTTGTGGTACATGACTGAGAGGGGGCTGTGGTACATGACTGAGAGGGGGCTGTGGTACATGACTGAGAGGGCGCTGGTACATGACTGAGAGGGGGCTGGTACATGACTGAAAGGGGGCTGGTATACAGGACTGAGAGGGGGCTGGTATACAGGACTGAGAGGGGGCTGGTACATGACTGAGAGGGGGGCTGGTACATGACTGTGAGGGGGCTGGTACATGACTGAGATGGGGCTGTGGTAGATGACTGAGAGGGGGCTGGTAGATGACTGAGAGGGGGCTGGTACATGACAGAGGGGGGCTGGTACATGACTGAGAGGGGGCTGTGGTACATGACTGATAGGGGGCTGGTAGATGACTGAGAGGGGGCTGGTACATGACAGAGGGGGGCTGGTACATGACTGAGATGGTGCTGTGGTACATGACTGAGAGGGGGCTGTGGTACATGACTGAGATGGGGCTGTGGTACATGCTGAGAGGGGGTTTGGTACATGACTGAGAGGGGGCTGTGGTACATGACTGAGAGGGGGCTGGTACATGACTGAGATGGGGCTGGTACATGACTGAGAGGGGGCTGATATACAGGACTGAGAGGGGGCTGGTACATGAGTGAGAGGGAGGCTGGTACATGACTGAGATGGGGCTGTGGTACATGACTGAGAGGGGGCTGGTATATGACTGAGAGGGGGCTGGTACATGACAGAGGGGGGCTGGTACATGAGTGAGAGGGGGCTGTGGTACATGACTGAGAGGGGGCTGTGGTACATGCCTGAGATGGGGCTGTGGTACATGCTGAGAGGGGGTTGTGGTACATGACTGAGAGGGGGCTGTGGTACATGACTGAGAGGGGGCTGGTACATGACTGAGAGGGGGCTGGTACATGACTGAGAGGGGGCTGGTATACAGGACTGAGAGGGGGCTGGTATACAGGACTGAGAGGGGGCTGGTACATGACTGAGAGGGGGGCTGGTATATGACTGTGAGGGGGCTGGTACATGACTGATATGGGGCTGTGGTTCATGACTGAGAGGCGGCTGGTAGATGACTGAGAGGGGGCTGGTACATGACAGAGGGGGGCTGGTACATGACTGAGAGGGGGCTGGTAGATCACTGAGAGGGGGCTGGTACATGACAGAGGGGGGCTGGTACATGACTGAGATGGGGCTCTGGTACATGACTGAGAGGGGGCTGTGGTACATGACTGAGATGGGGCTGTGGTACATGTTGAGAGGGGGCTGTGGTTCATGACTGAGAGGGGGCTGTGGTATATGACTGAGATGGGGGCTGTGGTACATGACTGAGAGGGGGCTGTGGTACATGACTGAGAGGGGGCTGGTACATGACTGAGAGGGGGGCTGGTACATGACTGAGATGGGGCTGTGGTACATGTTTGGTCAACAACCGGCCCACTACTAGGCTAGGACAGCGGCCCATTGGTACTGACTGACACTGGGCTGGCCCAATCACATCTCTTACTAAGCACCCCACCCACCAGTCGTGCAGGTACATGACTGAGAGGGGGGCTGGTACATGACTGAGATGGGGCTGTGGTACATGACTGAGAGGCGGCTGTGGTACATGACTGAGAGTGGTACATGACTGAGAGGGGGCTGGTACATGACTGAGAGGGGGCTGGTATACAGGACTGTGAGGGGGCTGGTATATAGGACTGAGAGGGGGCTGGTACATAACTGATAGGGGGGCTGGTACATGACTGAGAGGGGGCTGTGGTACATGACTGAGACAGGGCTGGTAGATGACTGAGAGGGGGCTGGTACATGACAGAGGGGTGCTGGTACATGACTGAGAGGGGGCTGTGGTACATGACTGAGAGGGGGCTGGTAGATGACTCAGAGGGGGCTGGTACATGACAGAGGGGGCCTGGTACATGAGTGAGAGGGGGCTGTGGTACATGACTGAGAGGGGGCTGGTACATGACTGAGAGGGGGGCTGGTACATGACTGAGATGGGGCTGTGGTACATGTTTGGTCAACAACCGGCCCACTACTAGGCTAGGACAGCGGCCCATTGGTACTGACTGCCACTGGGCTGGCCCAATCACATCTCTTACTAAGCACCCCACCCACCAGTCGTGCAGGTACATGACTGAGAGGGGGGCTGGTACATGACTGAGATGGGGCTGTGGTACATGACTGAGAGGCGGCTGTGGTACATGACTGAGAGTGGTACATGACTGAGAGGGGGCTGGTACATGACTGAGAGGGGGCTGGTATACAGGACTGCGAGGGGGCTGGTATATAGGACTGAGAGGGGGCTAGTACATGACTGAGAGGGGGCTGGTACATGACTGAGATGGGGCTGTGGTACATGACTGAGACAGGGCTGGTAGATGACTGAGAGGGGGCTGGTACATGACAGAGGGGGGCTGGTACATGACTGAGAGGGGGCTGTGGTACATGACTGAGAGGGGGCTGGTAGATGACTCAGAGGGGGCTGGTACATGACTGAGAGGGGGCTGGTACATGACTGAGATGGGGCTGTGGTACATGACAGAGAGGGGGCTGGTAGATGACTGAGAGGGGGCTGGTACATGACAGAGGGTGCTGGTACATGACTGAGCGGGGGCTGTGGTACATGACTGAGAGGGGGCTGGTAGATGACTGAGAGGGTGCTGGTACATGACATAGGGGGGCTGGTACATGACTGAGATGGGGCTGTGGTACATGAGTGAGCGGGGGCTGTGGTACATGACTGAGGGGGGTCTGGTACATGACTGAGAGGGGGGCTGGTACATGACTGAGATGGGGCTGTGGTACATGACTGAGAGGGGGCTGGTAGATGACTGAGAGGGGGCTGGTACATGACAGATGGGGGCTGGTACATGACTGAGATGGGGCTGTGGTACATGACTGAGAGGGGGCTGTGGTACATGACTGAGATGGGGCTGTGGTACATGCTGAGAGGGGTCTGTGGTACATGACTGAGAGGGGGCTGTGGTACATGACTGAGAGGGGGCTGTGGTACATGACTGAGAGGGGGCTGGTACATGACTGAGAGGGGGCTGGTACATGACTGAGAGGGCGCTGGTATACAGGACTGAGAGGGGGCTGGTAAATGACTGAGAGGGGGGCTGGTACATGACTGAGAGGGGGCTGGTACATGACTGAGAGGGGGCTGGTACATGACTGAGAGGGGGGCTGGTACATGACTGAGAGGGGGCTGGTAGATGACTGAGAGGGGGCTGGTACATGACAGAGGGGGGCTGGTACATGACTGAGATGGGGCTGTGGTACATGACTGAGAGGGGGCTGTGGTACATGACTGAGATAAGGCTGTGGTACATGCTGAGAGGGGGCTGTGGTACATGACTGAGAGGGGGCTGTGGTACATGACTGAGAGGGGGCTGTGGTACATGACTGAGAGGGAGCTGGTATACAGGACTGAGAGGGGGCTGGTACATGACTGAGAGGGGGGCTGGTACATGACAGAGGGGGCTGGTACATGACTGAGATGGGGCTGTGGTACATGACTGAGAGGGGGCTGGTAGATGACTGAGAGGGGGCTGGTACATGACAGAGGGGGCTGGTACATGACTGAGCGGGGGCTGTGGTACATGACTGAGAGGGGGCTGGTAGATGACTGAGAGGGGGCTGGTACATGACTGAGATGGGGCTGTGGTACATGAGTGAGCGGGGGCTGTGGTACATGACTGAGGGGGGGCTGGTACATGACTGAGAGGGGGGCTGGTACAGGACTGAGATGGGGCTGTGGTACATGTTTGGTCAACGACCGGCCCACTACTAGGATAGGACAGCGGCCCATTGGTACTGACTGACACTGGGCTGGCCCAATCACATCTCTTACTAAGCACCCCACCCACCAGTCATGCAGGTACATGACTGAGAGGGGGGCTGGTACATGACTGAGATGGGGCTGTGGTACATGACTGAGAGGGGGCTGTGGTACATGACTGAGAGTGGTACATGACTGAGAGGGGGCTGGTACATGACTGAGAGGGGGCTGGTATACAGGACTGAGAGGGGGCTGGTATACAGGACTGAGAGGGGGCTGGTACATAACTGAGAGGGGGGCTGGTACATCACTGAGAGGGGGCTGGTACATGACTGAGATGGGGCTGTGGTACATGACTGAGAGGGGGCTGGTAGATGACTGAGAGGGGGCTGGTACATGACAGAGGGGGGCTGGTACATGACAGAGGGGGGCTGGTACATGACTGAGATGGGGCTGTGGTACATGACTGAGAGGGGGCTGTGGTACATGACTGATATGGGGCTGTGGTACATGACTGAGAGGGGGCTGTGGTACATGACTGAGAGGGGGCTGGTACATGACTGAGAGGGGGCTGGTACATGACTGAGAGGGCGCTGGTATACAGGACTGAGAGGGGGCTGGTAAATGACTGAGAGGGGGGCTGGTACATGACTGAGAGGGGGCTGGTACATGACTGAGAGGGGGCTGGTACATGACTGAGAGGAGGGCTGGTACATGACTGAGAGGGGGCTGGTAGATGACTGAGAGGGGGCTGGTACATGACAGAGGGGGGCTGGTACATGACTGAGATGGGGCTGTGGTACATGACTGAGAGGGGGCTGTGGTACATGACTGAGATAAAGCTGTGGTACATGCTGAGAGGGGGCTGTGGTACATGACTGAGAGGGGGCTGTGGTACATGACTGAGAGGGGGCTGTGGTACATGACTGAGAGGGGGCTGGTAGATGACTGAGAGGGGGGCTGGTACATGCCTGAGATGGGGCTGTGGTACATGACTGAGAGGGGGCTGTGGTACATGAATGAGAGGGGGCTGGTACATGACTGAGAGGGGGCTGGTATACAGGACTGAGAGGGGGCTGGTACATGACTGAGAGGGGGGCTGGTACATGACTGAGAGGGGGCTGGTACATGACTGAGATGGGGCTGTGGTACATGACTGAGAGGGGGCTGTGGTACATGACTGAGAGGGGGCTGTGGTACATGACTGAGAGGGGGCTGGTACATGACTGAGAGGGGGCTGGTACATGACTGAGAGGGGGCTGGTATACAGGACTGAGAGGGGGCTGGTATACATGACTGAGAGGGGGCTGGTACATGACTGAGAGGGGGCTGGTATACAGGACTGAGAGGGGGCTGGTACATGACTGAGAGGGGGGCTGGTACATGACTGAGAGGGGGCTGGTACATGACTGAGATGGGGCTGTGGTACATGACTGAGAGGGGGCTGTGGTACATGACTGAGAGGGGGCTGGTACATGACTGAGAGGGGGCTGGTACATGACTGAGAGGGGGCTGGTATACAGGACTGAGAGGGGGCTGGTATACATGACTGAGAGGGGGCTGGTACATGACTGAGAGGGGGGCTGGTACATGACTGAGAGGGGGCTGGTAGATGACTGAGATGGGGCTGTGGTACATGACTGAGAGGGGTCTGGTAGATGACTGAGAGGGTGCTGGTACATGACAGAAGGGGGCTGGTACATGACTGAGATGGGGCTGTGGTACATGACTGATATGGGGCTGTGGTACATGCTGAGAGGGGGCTGTGGTACATGACTGAGAGGGGGCTGGTAGATGACTGAGAGGGTGCTGGTACATGACAGAGGGGGGCTGGTACATGACTGAGATGGGGCTGTGGTACATGACTGAGAGGGGGCTGTGGTACATGACTGATATGGGGCTGTGGTACATGACTGAGAGGGGGCTGGTACATGACTGAGAGGGGGCTGGTACATGACTGAGAGGAGGGCTGGTACATGACTGAGAGGGGGCTGATAGATGACTGAGAGGGGGCTGGTACATGACAGAGGGGGGCTGGTACATGACTGAGATGGGGCTGTGGTACATGACTGAGAGGGGGCTGTGGTACATGACTGAGATAAAGCTGTGGTACATGACAGAGGGGGGCTGGTACATGACTGAGATGGTGCTGTGGTACATGACTGAGAGGGGGCTGTGGTACATGACTGAGATGGGGCTGTGGTACATGCTGAGAGGGGGTTTGGTACATGACTGAGAGGGGGCTGTGGTACATGACTGAGAGGGGGCTGGTACATGACTGAGATGGGGCTGGTACATGACTGAGAGGGGGCTGATATACAGGACTGAGAGGGGGCTGGTACATGAGTGAGAGGGAGGCTGGTACATGACTGAGATGGGGCTGTGGTACATGACTGAGAGGGGGCTGGTATATGACTGAGAGGGGGCTGGTACATGACAGAGGGGGGCTGGTACATGAGTGAGAGGGGGCTGTGGTACATGACTGAGAGGGGGCTGTGGTACATGCCTGAGATGGGGCTGTGGTACATGCTGAGAGGGGGTTGTGGTACATGACTGAGAGGGGGCTGTGGTACATGACTGAGAGGGGGCTGGTACATGACTGAGAGGGGGCTGGTACATGACTGAGAGGGGGCTGGTATACAGGACTGAGAGGGGGCTGGTATACAGGACTGAGAGGGGGCTGGTACATGACTGAGAGGGGGGCTGGTATATGACTGTGAGGGGGCTGGTACATGACTGATATGGGGCTGTGGTTCATGACTGAGAGGCGGCTGGTAGATGACTGAGAGGGGGCTGGTACATGACAGAGGGGGGCTGGTACATGACTGAGAGGGGGCTGGTAGATCACTGAGAGGGGGCTGGTACATGACAGAGGGGGGCTGGTACATGACTGAGATGGGGCTCTGGTACATGACTGAGAGGGGGCTGTGGTACATGACTGAGATGGGGCTGTGGTACATGTTGAGAGGGGGCTGTGGTTCATGACTGAGAGGGGGCTGTGGTATATGACTGAGATGGGGGCTGTGGTACATGACTGAGAGGGGGCTGTGGTACATGACTGATAGGGGGCTGGTACATGACTGAGAGGGGGGCTGGTACATGACTGAGATGGGGCTGTGGTACATGTTTGGTCAACAACCGGCCCACTACTAGGCTAGGACAGCGGCCCATTGGTACTGACTGACACTGGGCTGGCCCAATCACATCTCTTACTAAGCACCCCACCCACCAGTCGTGCAGGTACATGACTGAGAGGGGGGCTGGTACATGACTGAGATGGGGCTGTGGTACATGACTGAGAGGCGGCTGTGGTACATGACTGAGAGTGGTACATGACTGAGAGGGGGCTGGTACATGACTGAGAGGGGGCTGGTATACAGGACTGTGAGGGGGCTGGTATATAGGACTGAGAGGGGGCTGGTACATAACTGATAGGGGGGCTGGTACATGACTGAGAGGGGGCTGTGGTACATGACTGAGACAGGGCTGGTAGATGACTGAGAGGGGGCTGGTACATGACAGAGGGGTGCTGGTACATGACTGAGAGGGGGCTGTGGTACATGACTGAGAGGGGGCTGGTAGATGACTCAGAGGGGGCTGGTACATGACAGAGGGGGCCTGGTACATGAGTGAGAGGGGGCTGTGGTACATGACTGAGAGGGGGCTGGTACATGACTGAGAGGGGGGCTGGTACATGACTGAGATGGGGCTGTGGTACATGTTTGGTCAACAACCGGCCCACTACTAGGCTAGGACAGCGGCCCATTGGTACTGACTGCCACTGGGCTGGCCCAATCACATCTCTTACTAAGCACCCCACCCACCAGTCGTGCAGGTACATGACTGAGAGGGGGGCTGGTACATGACTGAGATGGGGCTGTGGTACATGACTGAGAGGCGGCTGTGGTACATGACTGAGAGTGGTACATGACTGAGAGGGGGCTGGTACATGACTGAGAGGGGGCTGGTATACAGGACTGCGAGGGGGCTGGTATATAGGACTGAGAGGGGGCTAGTACATGACTGAGAGGGGGCTGGTACATGACTGAGATGGGGCTGTGGTACATGACTGAGACAGGGCTGGTAGATGACTGAGAGGGGGCTGGTACATGACAGAGGGGGGCTGGTACATGACTGAGAGGGGGCTGTGGTACATGACTGAGAGGGGGCTGGTAGATGACTCAGAGGGGGCTGGTACATGACTGAGAGGGGGCTGGTACATGACTGAGATGGGGCTGTGGTACATGACAGAGAGGGGGCTGGTAGATGACTGAGAGGGGGCTGGTACATGACAGAGGGTGCTGGTACATGACTGAGCGGGGGCTGTGGTACATGACTGAGAGGGGGCTGGTAGATGACTGAGAGGGTGCTGGTACATGACATAGGGGGGCTGGTACATGACTGAGATGGGGCTGTGGTACATGAGTGAGCGGGGGCTGTGGTACATGACTGAGGGGGGTCTGGTACATGACTGAGAGGGGGGCTGGTACATGACTGAGATGGGGCTGTGGTACATGACTGAGAGGGGGCTGGTAGATGACTGAGAGGGGGCTGGTACATGACAGATGGGGGCTGGTACATGACTGAGATGGGGCTGTGGTACATGACTGAGAGGGGGCTGTGGTACATGACTGAGATGGGGCTGTGGTACATGCTGAGAGGGGTCTGTGGTACATGACTGAGAGGGGGCTGTGGTACATGACTGAGAGGGGGCTGTGGTACATGACTGAGAGGGGGCTGGTACATGACTGAGAGGGGGCTGGTACATGACTGAGAGGGCGCTGGTATACAGGACTGAGAGGGGGCTGGTAAATGACTGAGAGGGGGGCTGGTACATGACTGAGAGGGGGCTGGTACATGACTGAGAGGGGGCTGGTACATGACTGAGAGGGGGGCTGGTACATGACTGAGAGGGGGCTGGTAGATGACTGAGAGGGGGCTGGTACATGACAGAGGGGGGCTGGTACATGACTGAGATGGGGCTGTGGTACATGACTGAGAGGGGGCTGTGGTACATGACTGAGATAAGGCTGTGGTACATGCTGAGAGGGGGCTGTGGTACATGACTGAGAGGGGGCTGTGGTACATGACTGAGAGGGGGCTGTGGTACATGACTGAGAGGGAGCTGGTATACAGGACTGAGAGGGGGCTGGTACATGACTGAGAGGGGGGCTGGTACATGACAGAGGGGGCTGGTACATGACTGAGATGGGGCTGTGGTACATGACTGAGAGGGGGCTGGTAGATGACTGAGAGGGGGCTGGTACATGACAGAGGGGGCTGGTACATGACTGAGCGGGGGCTGTGGTACATGACTGAGAGGGGGCTGGTAGATGACTGAGAGGGGGCTGGTACATGACTGAGATGGGGCTGTGGTACATGAGTGAGCGGGGGCTGTGGTACATGACTGAGGGGGGGCTGGTACATGACTGAGAGGGGGGCTGGTACAGGACTGAGATGGGGCTGTGGTACATGTTTGGTCAACGACCGGCCCACTACTAGGATAGGACAGCGGCCCATTGGTACTGACTGACACTGGGCTGGCCCAATCACATCTCTTACTAAGCACCCCACCCACCAGTCATGCAGGTACATGACTGAGAGGGGGGCTGGTACATGACTGAGATGGGGCTGTGGTACATGACTGAGAGGGGGCTGTGGTACATGACTGAGAGTGGTACATGACTGAGAGGGGGCTGGTACATGACTGAGAGGGGGCTGGTATACAGGACTGAGAGGGGGCTGGTATACAGGACTGAGAGGGGGCTGGTACATAACTGAGAGGGGGGCTGGTACATCACTGAGAGGGGGCTGGTACATGACTGAGATGGGGCTGTGGTACATGACTGAGAGGGGGCTGGTAGATGACTGAGAGGGGGCTGGTACATGACAGAGGGGGGCTGGTACATGACAGAGGGGGGCTGGTACATGACTGAGATGGGGCTGTGGTACATGACTGAGAGGGGGCTGTGGTACATGACTGATATGGGGCTGTGGTACATGACTGAGAGGGGGCTGTGGTACATGACTGAGAGGGGGCTGGTACATGACTGAGAGGGGGCTGGTACATGACTGAGAGGGCGCTGGTATACAGGACTGAGAGGGGGCTGGTAAATGACTGAGAGGGGGGCTGGTACATGACTGAGAGGGGGCTGGTACATGACTGAGAGGGGGCTGGTACATGACTGAGAGGAGGGCTGGTACATGACTGAGAGGGGGCTGGTAGATGACTGAGAGGGGGCTGGTACATGACAGAGGGGGGCTGGTACATGACTGAGATGGGGCTGTGGTACATGACTGAGAGGGGGCTGTGGTACATGACTGAGATAAAGCTGTGGTACATGCTGAGAGGGGGCTGTGGTACATGACTGAGAGGGGGCTGTGGTACATGACTGAGAGGGGGCTGTGGTACATGACTGAGAGGGGGCTGGTAGATGACTGAGAGGGGGGCTGGTACATGCCTGAGATGGGGCTGTGGTACATGACTGAGAGGGGGCTGTGGTACATGAATGAGAGGGGGCTGGTACATGACTGAGAGGGGGCTGGTATACAGGACTGAGAGGGGGCTGGTACATGACTGAGAGGGGGGCTGGTACATGACTGAGAGGGGGCTGGTACATGACTGAGATGGGGCTGTGGTACATGACTGAGAGGGGGCTGTGGTACATGACTGAGAGGGGGCTGTGGTACATGACTGAGAGGGGGCTGGTACATGACTGAGAGGGGGCTGGTACATGACTGAGAGGGGGCTGGTATACAGGACTGAGAGGGGGCTGGTATACATGACTGAGAGGGGGCTGGTACATGACTGAGAGGGGGCTGGTATACAGGACTGAGAGGGGGCTGGTACATGACTGAGAGGGGGGCTGGTACATGACTGAGAGGGGGCTGGTACATGACTGAGATGGGGCTGTGGTACATGACTGAGAGGGGGCTGTGGTACATGACTGAGAGGGGGCTGGTACATGACTGAGAGGGGGCTGGTACATGACTGAGAGGGGGCTGGTATACAGGACTGAGAGGGGGCTGGTATACATGACTGAGAGGGGGCTGGTACATGACTGAGAGGGGGGCTGGTACATGACTGAGAGGGGGCTGGTAGATGACTGAGATGGGGCTGTGGTACATGACTGAGAGGGGTCTGGTAGATGACTGAGAGGGTGCTGGTACATGACAGAAGGGGGCTGGTACATGACTGAGATGGGGCTGTGGTACATGACTGATATGGGGCTGTGGTACATGCTGAGAGGGGGCTGTGGTACATGACTGAGAGGGGGCTGGTAGATGACTGAGAGGGTGCTGGTACATGACAGAGGGGGGCTGGTACATGACTGAGATGGGGCTGTGGTACATGACTGAGAGGGGGCTGTGGTACATGACTGATATGGGGCTGTGGTACATGACTGAGAGGGGGCTGGTACATGACTGAGAGGGGGCTGGTACATGACTGAGAGGAGGGCTGGTACATGACTGAGAGGGGGCTGATAGATGACTGAGAGGGGGCTGGTACATGACAGAGGGGGGCTGGTACATGACTGAGATGGGGCTGTGGTACATGACTGAGAGGGGGCTGTGGTACATGACTGAGATAAAGCTGTGGTACATGCTGAGAGGGGGCTGTGGTACATGACTGAGAGGGGGCTGTGGTACATGACTGAGAGGGGGCTGTGGTACATGACTGAGAGGGGGCTGGTACATGACTGAGAGGGGGCTGGTATACAGGACTGAGAGGGGGCTGGTACATGACTGAGAGGGGGGCTGGTACATGACTGAGAGGGGGCTGGTACATGACTGAGATGGGGCTGTGGTACATGACTGAGAGGGGGCTGTGGTACATGACTGAGAGGGGGCTGTGGTACATGACTGAGAGGGGGCTGGTACATGACTGAGAGGGGGCTGGTACATGACTGAGAGGGGGCTGGTATACAGGACTGAGAGGGGGCTGGTATACATGACTGAGAGGGGGCTGGTACATGACTGAGAGGGGGGCTGGTACATGACTGAGAGGGGGCTGGTAGATGACTGAGATGGGGCTGTGGTACATGACTGAGAGGGGTCTGGTAGATGACTGAGAGGGGGCTGGTACATGACAGAGGGGGCTGGTACATGACTGAGTGGGGGCTGTGGTACATGACTGAGAGGGGGCTGGTAGATGACTGAGAGGGTGCTGGTACATGACAGAGGGGGGCTGGTACATGACTGAGATGGGGCTGTGGTACATGACTGAGAGGGGGCTGTGGTACATGACTGATATGGGGCTGTGGTACATGACTGAGAGGGGGCTGTGGTACATGACTGAGAGGGGGCTGGTACATGACTGAGAGGGGGCTGGTACATGACTGAGAGGGCGCTGGTATACAGGACTGAGAGGGGGCTGGTAAATGACTGAGAGGGGGGCTGGTACATGACTGAGAGGAGGCTGGTACATGACTGAGAGGGGGCTGGTACATGACTGAGAGGAGGGCTGGTACATGACTGAGAGGGGGCTGGTAGATGACTGAGAGGGGGCTGGTACATGACAGAGGGGGGCTGGTACATGACTGAGATGGGGCTGTGGTACATGACTGAGAGGGGGCTGTGGTACATGCTGAGAGGGGGCTGTGGTACATGACTGAGAGGGGGCTGTGGTACATGACTGAGAGGGGGCTGTGGTACATGACTGAGAGGGAGCTGGTATACAGGACTGAGAGGGGGCTGGTACATGACTGAGAGGGGGGCTGGTACATGACAGAGGGGGCTGGTACATGACTGAGATGGGGCTGTGGTACATGACTGAGAGGGGGCTGGTAGATGACTGAGAGGGGGCTGGTACATGACAGAGGGGGCTGGTACATGACTGAGCGGGGGCTGTGGTACATGACTGAGAGGGGGCTGGTAGATGACTGAGAGGGGGCTGGTACATGACTGAGATGGGGCTGTGGTACATGAGTGAGCGGGGGCTGTGGTACATGACTGAGGGGGGGCTGGTACATGACTGAGAGGGGGGCTGGTACAGGACTGAGATGGGGCTGTGGTACATGTTTGGTCAACGACCGGCCCACTACTAGGATAGGACAGCGGCCCATTGGTACTGACTGACACTGGGCTGGCCCAATCACATCTCTTACTAAGCACCCCACCCACCAGTCATGCAGGTACATGACTGAGAGGGGGGCTGGTACATGACTGAGATGGGGCTGTGGTACATGACTGAGAGGGGGCTGTGGTACATGACTGAGAGTGGTACATGACTGAGAGGGGGCTGGTACATGACTGAGAGGGGGCTGGTATACAGGACTGAGAGGGGGCTGGTATACAGGACTGAGAGGGGGCTGGTACATAACTGAGAGGGGGGCTGGTACATCACTGAGAGGGGGCTGGTACATGACTGAGATGGGGCTGTGGTACATGACTGAGAGGGGGCTGGTAGATGACTGAGAGGGGGCTGGTACATGACAGAGGGGGGCTGGTACATGACAGAGGGGGGCTGGTACATGACTGATATGGGGCTGTGGTACATGACTGAGAGGGGGCTGTGGTACATGACTGATATGGGGCTGTGGTACATGACTGAGAGGGGGCTGTGGTACATGACTGAGAGGGGGCTGGTACATGACTGAGAGGGGGCTGGTACATGACTGAGAGGGCGCTGGTATACAGGACTGAGAGGGGGCTGGTAAATGACTGAGAGGGGGGCTGGTACATGACTGAGAGGGGGCTGGTACATGACTGAGAGGGGGCTGGTACATGACTGAGAGGAGGGCTGGTACATGACTGAGAGGGGGCTGGTAGATGACTGAGAGGGGGCTGGTACATGACAGAGGGGGGCTGGTACATGACTGAGATGGGGCTGTGGTACATGACTGAGAGGGGGCTGTGGTACATGACTGAGATAAAGCTGTGGTACATGCTGAGAGGGGGCTGTGGTACATGACTGAGAGGGGGCTGTGGTACATGACTGAGAGGGGGCTGTGGTACATGACTGAGAGGGGGCTGGTAGATGACTGAGAGGGGGGCTGGTACATGCCTGAGATGGGGCTGTGGTACATGACTGAGAGGGGGCTGTGGTACATGAATGAGAGGGGGCTGGTACATGACTGAGAGGGGGCTGGTATACAGGACTGAGAGGGGGCTGGTACATGACTGAGAGGGGGGCTGGTACATGACTGAGAGGGGGCTGGTACATGACTGAGATGGGGCTGTGGTACATGACTGAGAGGGGGCTGTGGTACATGACTGAGAGGGGGCTGTGGTACATGACTGAGAGGGGGCTGGTACATGACTGAGAGGGGGCTGGTACATGACTGAGAGGGGGCTGGTATACAGGACTGAGAGGGGGCTGGTATACATGACTGAGAGGGGGCTGGTACATGACTGAGAGGGGGCTGGTATACAGGACTGAGAGGGGGCTGGTACATGACTGAGAGGGGGGCTGGTACATGACTGAGAGGGGGCTGGTACATGACTGAGATGGGGCTGTGGTACATGACTGAGAGGGGGCTGTGGTACATGACTGAGAGGGGGCTGGTACATGACTGAGAGGGGGCTGGTACATGACTGAGAGGGGGCTGGTATACAGGACTGAGAGGGGGCTGGTATACATGACTGAGAGGGGGCTGGTACATGACTGAGAGGGGGGCTGGTACATGACTGAGAGGGGGCTGGTAGATGACTGAGATGGGGCTGTGGTACATGACTGAGAGGGGTCTGGTAGATGACTGAGAGGGGGCTGGTACATGACTGAGTGGGGGCTGTGGTACATGACTGAGAGGGGGCTGGTAGATGACTGAGAGGGTGCTGGTACATGACAGAAGGGGGCTGGTACATGACTGAGATGGGGCTGTGGTACATGACTGAGAGGGGGCTGTGGTACATGACTGATATGGGGCTGTGGTACATGCTGAGAGGGGGCTGTGGTACATGACTGAGAGGGGGCTGGTAGATGACTGAGAGGGTTTTGGTACATGACAGAGGGGGGCTGGTACATGACTGAGATGGGGCTGTGGTACATGACTGAGAGGGGGCTGTGGTACATGACTGATATGGGGCTGTGGTACATGACTGAGAGGGGGCTGGTACATGACTGAGAGGGGGCTGGTACATGACTGAGAGGAGGGCTGGTACATGACTGAGAGGGGGCTGATAGATGACTGAGAGGGGGCTGGTACATGACAGAGGGGGGCTGGTACATGACTGAGATGGGGCTGTGGTACATGACTGAGAGGGGGCTGTGGTACATGACTGAGATAAAGCTGTGGTACATGCTGAGAGGGGGCTGTGGTACATGACTGAGAGGGGGCTGTGGTACATGACTGAGAGGGGGCTGTGGTACATGACTGAGAGGGGGCTGGTACATGACTGAGAGGGGGCTGGTATACAGGACTGAGAGGGGGCTGGTACATGACTGAGAGGGGGGCTGGTACATGACTGAGAGGGGGCTGGTACATGACTGAGATGGGGCTGTGGTACATGACTGAGAGGGGGCTGTGGTACATGACTGAGAGGGGGCTGTGGTACATGACTGAGAGGGGGCTGGTACATGACTGAGAGGGGGCTGGTACATGACTGAGAGGGGGCTGGTATACAGGACTGAGAGGGGGCTGGTATACATGACTGAGAGGGGGCTGGTACATGACTGAGAGGGGGGCTGGTACATGACTGAGAGGGGGCTGGTAGATGACTGAGATGGGGCTGTGGTACATGACTGAGAGGGGTCTGGTAGATGACTGAGAGGGGGCTGGTACATGACAGAGGGGGCTGGTACATGACTGAGTGGGGGCTGTGGTACATGACTGAGAGGGGGCTGGTAGATGACTGAGAGGGTGCTGGTACATGACAGAGGGGGGCTGGTACATGACTGAGATGGGGCTGTGGTACATGACTGAGAGGGGGCTGTGGTACATGACTGATATGGGGCTGTGGTACATGACTGAGAGGGGGCTGTGGTACATGACTGAGAGGGGGCTGGTACATGACTGAGAGGGGGCTGTGGTACATGACTGATATGGGGCTGTGGTACATGACTGAGAGGGGGCTGGTACATGACTGAGAGGGGGCTGGTACATGACTGAGAGGAGGGCTGGTACATGACTGAGAGGGGGCTGATAGATGACTGAGAGGGGGCTGGTACATGACAGAGGGGGGCTGGTACATGACTGAGATGGGGCTGTGGTACATGACTGAGAGGGGGCTGTGGTACATGACTGAGATAAAGCTGTGGTACATGCTGAGAGGGGGCTGTGGTACATGACTGAGAGGGGGCTGTGGTACATGACTGAGAGGGGGCTGTGGTACATGACTGAGAGGGGGCTGGTACATGACTGAGAGGGGGCTGGTATACAGGACTGAGAGGGGGCTGGTACATGACTGAGAGGGGGGCTGGTACATGACTGAGAGGGGGCTGGTACATGACTGAGATGGGGCTGTGGTACATGACTGAGAGGGGGCTGTGGTACATGACTGAGAGGGGGCTGTGGTACATGACTGAGAGGGGGCTGGTACATGACTGAGAGGGGGCTGGTACATGACTGAGAGGGGGCTGGTATACAGGACTGAGAGGGGGCTGGTATACATGACTGAGAGGGGGCTGGTACATGACTGAGAGGGGGGCTGGTACATGACTGAGAGGGGGCTGGTAGATGACTGAGATGGGGCTGTGGTACATGACTGAGAGGGGTCTGGTAGATGACTGAGAGGGGGCTGGTACATGACAGAGGGGGCTGGTACATGACTGAGTGGGGGCTGTGGTACATGACTGAGAGGGGGCTGGTAGATGACTGAGAGGGTGCTGGTACATGACAGAGGGGGGCTGGTACATGACTGAGATGGGGCTGTGGTACATGACTGAGAGGGGGCTGTGGTACATGACTGATATGGGGCTGTGGTACATGACTGAGAGGGGGCTGTGGTACATGACTGAGAGGGGGCTGGTACATGACTGAGAGGGGGCTGGTACATGACTGAGAGGGCGCTGGTATACAGGACTGAGAGGGGGCTGGTAAATGACTGAGAGGGGGGCTGGTACATGACTGAGAGGGGGCTGGTACATGACTGAGAGGGGGCTGGTACATGACTGAGAGGAGGGCTGGTACATGACTGAGAGGGGGCTGGTAGATGACTGAGAGGGGGCTGGTACATGACAGAGGGGGGCTGGTACATGACTGAGATGGGGCTGTGGTACATGACTGAGAGGGGGCTGTGGTACATGACTGAGATAAAGCTGTGGTACATGCTGAGAGGGGGCTGTGGTACATGACTGAGAGGGGGCTGTGGTACATGACTGAGAGGGGGCTGTGGTACATGACTGAGAGGGGGCTGGTAGATGACTGAGAGGGGGGCTGGTACATGCCTGAGATGGGGCTGTGGTACATGACTGAGAGGGGGCTGTGGTACATGAATGAGAGGGGGCTGGTACATGACTGAGAGGGGGCTGGTATACAGGACTGAGAGGGGGCTGGTACATGACTGAGAGGGGGGCTGGTACATGACTGAGAGGGGGCTGGTACATGACTGAGATGGGGCTGTGGTACATGACTGAGAGGGGGCTGTGGTACATGACTGAGAGGGGGCTGTGGTACATGACTGAGAGGGGGCTGGTACATGACTGAGAGGGGGCTGGTACATGACTGAGAGGGGGCTGGTATACAGGACTGAAAGGGGGCTGGTATACATGACTGAGAGGGGGCTGGTACATGACTGAGAGGGGGCTGGTATACAGGACTGAGAGGGGGCTGGTACATGACTGAGAGGGGGGCTGGTACATGACTGAGAGGGGGCTGGTACATGACTGAGATGGGGCTGTGGTACATGACTGAGAGGGGGCTGTGGTACATGACTGAGAGGGGGCTGGTACATGACTGAGAGGGGGCTGGTACATGACTGAGAGGGGGCTGGTATACAGGACTGAGAGGGGGCTGGTATACATGACTGAGAGGGGGCTGGTACATGACTGAGAGGGGGGCTGGTACATGACTGAGAGGGGGCTGGTAGATGACTGAGATGGGGCTGTGGTACATGACTGAGAGGGGTCTGGTTGATGACTGAGAGGGGGCTGGTACATGACTGAGTGGGGGCTGTGGTACATGACTGAGAGGGGGCTCGTAGATGACTGAGAGGGTGCTGGTACATGACAGAAGGGGGCTGGTACATGACTGAGATGGGGCTGTGGTACATGACTGAGAGGGGGCTGTGGTACATGACTGATATGGGGCTGTGGTACATGCTGAGAGGGGGCTGTGGTATATGACTGATAGGGGGCTGTGGTACATGATTGAGAGGGGGCTGTGGTACATGACTGAGAGGGGGCTGTGGTACATGACTGAGAGGGGGCTGGTACATGACTGAGAGGGGGCTGGTATACAGGACTGAGAGGGGGCTGGTACATGACTGAGAGGGGGGCTGGTACATGACTGTGAGGGGGCTGGTACATGACTGAGATGGGGCTGTGGTACATGACTGAGAGGTGGCTGGTAGATGACTGAGAGGGGGCTGGTACATGACAGAGGGGGGCTGGTACATGACAGAGAGGGGGCTGTGGTACATGACTGAGGGGGGGCTGTGGTACATGACTGAGATGGGGCTGTGGTACATGCTGAGAGGGGGCTGTGGTACATGACTGAGACGGGGCTGTGGTATATGACTGAGATGGGGGCTGTGGTACATGACTGAGAGGGGGCTGGTAGATGACTGAGAGGGTGCTGGTACATGACAGAGGGGGGCTGGTACATGACTGAGATGGGGCTGTGGTACATGACTGAGAGGGGGCTGTGGTACATGACTGATATGGGGCTGTGGTACATGACTGAGAGGGGGCTGTGGTACATGACTGAGAGGGGGCTGGTACATGACTGAGAGGGGGCTGGTACATGACTGAGAGGGCGCTGGTATACAGGACTGAGAGGGGGCTGGTAAATGACTGAGAGGGGGGCTGGTACATGACTGAGAGGGGGCTGGTACATGACTGAGAGGGGGCTGGTACATGACTGAGAGGAGGGCTGGTACATGACTGAGAGGGGGCTGGTAGATGACTGAGAGGGGGCTGGTACATGACAGAGGGGGGCTGGTACATGACTGAGATGGGGCTGTGGTACATGACTGAGAGGGGGCTGTGGTACATGACTGAGATAAAGCTGTGGTACATGCTGAGAGGGGGCTGTGGTACATGACTGAGAGGGGGCTGTGGTACATGACTGAGAGGGGGCTGTGGTACATGACTGAGAGGGGGCTGGTAGATGACTGAGAGGGGGGCTGGTACATGCCTGAGATGGGGCTGTGGTACATGACTGAGAGGGGGCTGTTGTACATGAATGAGAGGGGGCTGGTATATGACTGAGAGGGGGCTGGTATACAGGACTGAGAGGGGGCTGGTACATGACTGAGAGGGGGGCTGGTACATGACTGAGAGGGGGCTGGTACATGACTGAGATGGGGCTGTGGTACATGACTGAGAGGGGGCTGTGGTACATGACTGAGAGGGGGCTGTGGTACATGACTGAGAGGGGGCTGGTACATGACTGAGAGGGGGCTGGTACATGACTGAGAGGGGGCTGGTATACAGGACTGAGAGGGGGCTGGTATACATGACTGAGAGGGGGCTGGTACATGACTGAGAGGGGGCTGGTATACAGGACTGAGAGGGGGCTGGTACATGACTGAGAGGGGGGCTGGTACATGACTGAGAGGGGGCTGGTACATGACTGAGATGGGGCTGTGGTACATGACTGAGAGGGGGCTGTGGTACATGACTGAGAGGGGGCTGGTACATGACTGAGAGGGGGCTGGTACATGACTGAGAGGGGGCTGGTATACAGGACTGAGAGGGGGCTGGTATACATGACTGAGAGGGGGCTGGTACATGACTGAGAGGGGGGCTGGTACATGACTGAGAGGGGGCTGGTAGATGACTGAGAGGGGGCTGGTACATGACTGAGAGGGGGCTGGTACATGACTGAGAGGGGGCTGGTATACAGGACTGAGAGGGGGCTGGTATACATGACTGAGAGGGGGCTGGTACATGACTGAGAGGGGGGCTGGTACATGACTGAGAGGGGGCTGGTAGATGACTGAGATGGGGCTGTGGTACATGACTGAGAGGGGTCTGGTTGATGACTGAGAGGGGGGCTGGTACATGACTGTGAGGGGGCTGGTACATGACTGAGATGGGGCTGTGGTACATGACTGAGAGGTGGCTGGTAGATGACTGAGAGGGGGCTGGTACATGACAGAGGGGGGCTGGTACATGACAGAGAGGGGGCTGTGGTACATGACTGAGGGGGGGCTGTGGTACATGACTGAGATGGGGCTGTGGTACATGCTGAGAGGGGGCTGTGGTACATGACTGAGACGGGGCTGTGGTATATGACTGAGATGGGGGCTGTGGTACATGACTGAGAGGGGGCTGGTAGATGACTGAGAGGGTGCTGGTACATGACAGAGGGGGGCTGGTACATGACTGAGATGGGGCTGTGGTACATGACTGAGAGGGGGCTGTGGTACATGACTGATATGGGGCTGTGGTACATGACTGAGAGGGGGCTGTGGTACATGACTGAGAGGGGGCTGGTACATGACTGAGAGGGGGCTGGTACATGACTGAGAGGGCGCTGGTATACAGGACTGAGAGGGGGCTGGTAAATGACTGAGAGGGGGGCTGGTACATGACTGAGAGGGGGCTGGTACATGACTGAGAGGGGGCTGGTACATGACTGAGAGGGGGCTGGTACATGACTGAGAGGGGGCTGGTATACAGGACTGAGAGGGGGCTGGTATACATGACTGAGAGGGGGCTGGTACATGACTGAGAGGGGGGCTGGTACATGACTGAGAGGGGGCTGGTAGATGACTGAGATGGGGCTGTGGTACATGACTGAGAGGGGTCTGGTTGATGACTGAGAGGGGGCTGGTACATGACTGAGTGGGGGCTGTGGTACATGACTGAGAGGGGGCTGGTAGATGACTGAGAGGGTGCTGGTACATGACAGAAGGGGGCTGGTACATGACTGAGATGGGGCTGTGGTACATGACTGAGAGGGGGCTGTGGTACATGACTGATATGGGGCTGTGGTACATGCTGAGAGGGGGCTGTGGTATATGACTGATAGGGGGCTGTGGTACATGATTGAGAGGGGGCTGTGGTACATGACTGAGAGGGGGCTGTGGTACATGACTGAGAGGGGGCTGGTACATGACTGAGAGGGGGCTGGTATACAGGACTGAGAGGGGGCTGGTACATGACTGAGAGGGGGGCTGGTACATGACTGTGAGGGGGCTGGTACATGACTGAGATGGGGCTGTGGTACATGACTGAGAGGTGGCTGGTAGATGACTGAGAGGGGGCTGGTACATGACAGAGGGGGGCTGGTACATGACAGAGAGGGGGCTGTGGTACATGACTGAGGGGGGGCTGTGGTACATGACTGAGATGGGGCTGTGGTACATGCTGAGAGGGGGCTGTGGTACATGACTGAGACGGGGCTGTGGTATATGACTGAGATGGGGGCTGTGGTACATGACTGAGAGGGGGCTGTGGTACATGACTGAGAGGGGGCTTGTACATGACTGAGAGGGGGCTGGTACATGACTGATATGGGGCTGTGGTACATGTTTGGTCAACGACCGGCCTACTACTAGGCTAGGACAGCGGCCCATTGGTACTGACTGACACTGGGCTGGCCCAATCACATCTCTTACTAAGGACCCCACCCACCAGTCATGCAGGTACAGGACTGAGAGGGGGCTGGTATACATGACTGAGAGGGGGCTGGTACATGACTGAGAGGGGGGCTGGTACATGACTGAGAGGGGGCTGGTAGATGACTGAGATGGGGCTGTGGTACATGACTGAGAGGGGTCTGGTTGATGACTGAGAGGGGGCTGGTACATGACTGAGTGGGGGCTGTGGTACATGACTGAGAGGGGGCTGGTAGATGACTGAGAGGGTGCTGGTACATGACAGAAGGGGGCTGGTACATGACTGAGATGGGGCTGTGGTACATGACTGAGAGGGGGCTGTGGTACATGACTGATATGGGGCTGTGGTACATGCTGAGAGGGGGCTGTGGTATATGACTGATAGGGGGCTGTGGTACATGATTGAGAGGGGGCTGTGGTACATGACTGAGAGGGGGCTGTGGTACATGACTGAGAGGGGGCTGGTACATGACTGATAGGGGGCTGGTATACAGGACTGAGAGGGGGCTGGTACATGACTGAGAGGGGGGCTGGTACATGACTGTGAGGGGGCTGGTACATGACTGAGATGGGGCTGTGGTACATGACTGAGAGGTGGCTGGTAGATGACTGAGAGGGGGCTGGTACATGACAGAGGGGGGCTGGTACATGACAGAGAGGGGGCTGTGGTACATGACTGAGGGGGGGCTGTGGTACATGACTGAGATGGGGCTGTGGTACATGCTGAGAGGGGGCTGTGGTACATGACTGAGACGGGGCTGTGGTATATGACTGAGATGGGGGCTGTGGTACATGACTGAGAGGGGGCTGTGGTACATGACTGAGAGGGGGCTGGTACATGACTGAGAGGGGGCTGGTACATGACTGAGAGGGGGCTGGTATACAGGACTGAGAGGGGGCTGGTATACATGACTGAGAGGGGGCTGGTACATGACTGAGAGGGGGGCTGGTACATGACTGAGAGGGGGCTGGTAGATGACTGAGATGGGGCTGTGGTACATGACTGAGAGGGGTCTGGTAGATGACTGAGAGGGGGCTGGTACATGACAGAGGGGGCTGGTACATGACTGAGTGGGGGCTGTGGTACATGACTGAGAGGGGGCTGGTAGATGACTGAGAGGGTGCTGGTACATGACAGAGGGGGGCTGGTACATGACTGAGATGGGGCTGTGGTACATGACTGAGAGGGGGCTGTGGTACATGACTGATATGGGGCTGTGGTACATGACTGAGAGGGGGCTGTGGTACATGACTGAGAGGGGGCTGGTACATGACTGAGAGGGGGCTGTGGTACATGACTGATATGGGGCTGTGGTACATGACTGAGAGGGGGCTGGTACATGACTGAGAGGGGGCTGGTACATGACTGAGAGGAGGGCTGGTACATGACTGAGAGGGGGCTGATAGATGACTGAGAGGGGGCTGGTACATGACAGAGGGGGGCTGGTACATGACTGAGATGGGGCTGTGGTACATGACTGAGAGGGGGCTGTGGTACATGACTGAGATAAAGCTGTGGTACATGCTGAGAGGGGGCTGTGGTACATGACTGAGAGGGGGCTGTGGTACATGACTGAGAGGGGGCTGTGGTACATGACTGAGAGGGGGCTGGTACATGACTGAGAGGGGGCTGGTATACAGGACTGAGAGGGGGCTGGTACATGACTGAGAGGGGGGCTGGTACATGACTGAGAGGGGGCTGGTACATGACTGAGATGGGGCTGTGGTACATGACTGAGAGGGGGCTGTGGTACATGACTGAGAGGGGGCTGTGGTACATGACTGAGAGGGGGCTGGTACATGACTGAGAGGGGGCTGGTACATGACTGAGAGGGGGCTGGTATACAGGACTGAGAGGGGGCTGGTATACATGACTGAGAGGGGGCTGGTACATGACTGAGAGGGGGGCTGGTACATGACTGAGAGGGGGCTGGTAGATGACTGAGATGGGGCTGTGGTACATGACTGAGAGGGGTCTGGTAGATGACTGAGAGGGGGCTGGTACATGACAGAGGGGGCTGGTACATGACTGAGTGGGGGCTGTGGTACATGACTGAGAGGGGGCTGGTAGATGACTGAGAGGGTGCTGGTACATGACAGAGGGGGGCTGGTACATGACTGAGATGGGGCTGTGGTACATGACTGAGAGGGGGCTGTGGTACATGACTGATATGGGGCTGTGGTACATGACTGAGAGGGGGCTGTGGTACATGACTGAGAGGGGGCTGGTACATGACTGAGAGGGGGCTGGTACATGACTGAGAGGGCGCTGGTATACAGGACTGAGAGGGGGCTGGTAAATGACTGAGAGGGGGGCTGGTACATGACTGAGAGGGGGCTGGTACATGACTGAGAGGGGGCTGGTACATGACTGAGAGGAGGGCTGGTACATGACTGAGAGGGGGCTGGTAGATGACTGAGAGGGGGCTGGTACATGACAGAGGGGGGCTGGTACATGACTGAGATGGGGCTGTGGTACATGACTGAGAGGGGGCTGTGGTACATGACTGAGATAAAGCTGTGGTACATGCTGAGAGGGGGCTGTGGTACATGACTGAGAGGGGGCTGTGGTACATGACTGAGAGGGGGCTGTGGTACATGACTGAGAGGGGGCTGGTAGATGACTGAGAGGGGGGCTGGTACATGCCTGAGATGGGGCTGTGGTACATGACTGAGAGGGGGCTGTGGTACATGAATGAGAGGGGGCTGGTACATGACTGAGAGGGGGCTGGTATACAGGACTGAGAGGGGGCTGGTACATGACTGAGAGGGGGGCTGGTACATGACTGAGAGGGGGCTGGTACATGACTGAGATGGGGCTGTGGTACATGACTGAGAGGGGGCTGTGGTACATGACTGAGAGGGGGCTGTGGTACATGACTGAGAGGGGGCTGGTACATGACTGAGAGGGGGCTGGTACATGACTGAGAGGGGGCTGGTATACAGGACTGAAAGGGGGCTGGTATACATGACTGAGAGGGGGCTGGTACATGACTGAGAGGGGGCTGGTATACAGGACTGAGAGGGGGCTGGTACATGACTGAGAGGGGGGCTGGTACATGACTGAGAGGGGGCTGGTACATGACTGAGATGGGGCTGTGGTACATGACTGAGAGGGGGCTGTGGTACATGACTGAGAGGGGGCTGGTACATGACTGAGAGGGGGCTGGTACATGACTGAGAGGGGGCTGGTATACAGGACTGAGAGGGGGCTGGTATACATGACTGAGAGGGGGCTGGTACATGACTGAGAGGGGGGCTGGTACATGACTGAGAGGGGGCTGGTAGATGACTGAGATGGGGCTGTGGTACATGACTGAGAGGGGTCTGGTTGATGACTGAGAGGGGGCTGGTACATGACTGAGTGGGGGCTGTGGTACATGACTGAGAGGGGGCTCGTAGATGACTGAGAGGGTGCTGGTACATGACAGAAGGGGGCTGGTACATGACTGAGATGGGGCTGTGGTACATGACTGAGAGGGGGCTGTGGTACATGACTGATATGGGGCTGTGGTACATGCTGAGAGGGGGCTGTGGTATATGACTGATAGGGGGCTGTGGTACATGATTGAGAGGGGGCTGTGGTACATGACTGAGAGGGGGCTGTGGTACATGACTGAGAGGGGGCTGGTACATGACTGAGAGGGGGCTGGTATACAGGACTGAGAGGGGGCTGGTACATGACTGAGAGGGGGGCTGGTACATGACTGTGAGGGGGCTGGTACATGACTGAGATGGGGCTGTGGTACATGACTGAGAGGTGGCTGGTAGATGACTGAGAGGGGGCTGGTACATGACAGAGGGGGGCTGGTACATGACAGAGAGGGGGCTGTGGTACATGACTGAGGGGGGGCTGTGGTACATGACTGAGATGGGGCTGTGGTACATGCTGAGAGGGGGCTGTGGTACATGACTGAGACGGGGCTGTGGTATATGACTGAGATGGGGGCTGTGGTACATGACTGAGAGGGGGCTGGTAGATGACTGAGAGGGTGCTGGTACATGACAGAGGGGGGCTGGTACATGACTGAGATGGGGCTGTGGTACATGACTGAGAGGGCGCTGGTATAAAGGACTGAGAGGGGGCTGGTAAATGACTGAGAGGGGGGCTGGTACATGACTGAGAGGGGGCTGGTACATGACTGAGAGGGGGCTGGTACATGACTGAGAGGAGGGCTGGTACATGACTGAGAGGGGGCTGGTAGATGACTGAGAGGGGGCTGGTACATGACAGAGGGGGGCTGGTACATGACTGAGATGGGGCTGTGGTACATGACTGAGAGGGGGCTGTGGTACATGACTGAGATAAAGCTGTGGTACATGCTGAGAGGGGGCTGTGGTACATGACTGAGAGGGGGCTGTGGTACATGACTGAGAGGGGGCTGTGGTACATGACTGAGAGGGGGCTGGTAGATGACTGAGAGGGGGGCTGGTACATGCCTGAGATGGGGCTGTGGTACATGACTGAGAGGGGGCTGTTGTACATGAATGAGAGGGGGCTGGTATATGACTGAGAGGGGGCTGGTATACAGGACTGAGAGGGGGCTGGTACATGACTGAGAGGGGGGCTGGTACATGACTGAGAGGGGGCTGGTACATGACTGAGATGGGGCTGTGGTACATGACTGAGAGGGGGCTGTGGTACATGACTGAGAGGGGGCTGTGGTACATGACTGAGAGGGGGCTGGTACATGACTGAGAGGGGGCTGGTACATGACTGAGAGGGGGCTGGTATACAGGACTGAGAGGGGGCTGGTATACATGACTGAGAGGGGGCTGGTACATGACTGAGAGGGGGCTGGTATACAGGACTGAGAGGGGGCTGGTACATGACTGAGAGGGGGGCTGGTACATGACTGAGAGGGGGCTGGTACATGACTGAGATGGGGCTGTGGTACATGACTGAGAGGGGGCTGTGGTACATGACTGAGAGGGGGCTGGTACATGACTGAGAGGGGGCTGGTACATGACTGAGAGGGGGCTGGTATACAGGACTGAGAGGGGGCTGGTATACATGACTGAGAGGGGGCTGGTACATGACTGAGAGGGGGGCTGGTACATGACTGAGAGGGGGCTGGTAGATGACTGAGAGGGGGCTGGTACATGACTGAGAGGGGGCTGGTACATGACTGAGAGGGGGCTGGTATACAGGACTGAGAGGGGGCTGGTATACATGACTGAGAGGGGGCTGGTACATGACTGAGAGGGGGGCTGGTACATGACTGAGAGGGGGCTGGTAGATGACTGAGATGGGGCTGTGGTACATGACTGAGAGGGGTCTGGTTGATGACTGAGAGGGGGGCTGGTACATGACTGTGAGGGGGCTGGTACATGACTGAGATGGGGCTGTGGTACATGACTGAGAGGTGGCTGGTAGATGACTGAGAGGGGGCTGGTACATGACAGAGGGGGGCTGGTACATGACAGAGAGGGGGCTGTGGTACATGACTGAGGGGGGGCTGTGGTACATGACTGAGATGGGGCTGTGGTACATGCTGAGAGGGGGCTGTGGTACATGACTGAGACGGGGCTGTGGTATATGACTGAGATGGGGGCTGTGGTACATGACTGAGAGGGGGCTGGTAGATGACTGAGAGGGTGCTGGTACATGACAGAGGGGGGCTGGTACATGACTGAGATGGGGCTGTGGTACATGACTGAGAGGGGGCTGTGGTACATGACTGATATGGGGCTGTGGTACATGACTGAGAGGGGGCTGTGGTACATGACTGAGAGGGGGCTGGTACATGACTGAGAGGGGGCTGGTACATGACTGAGAGGGCGCTGGTATACAGGACTGAGAGGGGGCTGGTAAATGACTGAGAGGGGGGCTGGTACATGACTGAGAGGGGGCTGGTACATGACTGAGAGGGGGCTGGTACATGACTGAGAGGGGGCTGGTATACAGGACTGAGAGGGGGCTGGTATACATGACTGAGAGGGGGCTGGTACATGACTGAGAGGGGGGCTGGTACATGACTGAGAGGGGGCTGGTAGATGACTGAGATGGGGCTGTGGTACATGACTGAGAGGGGTCTGGTTGATGACTGAGAGGGGGCTGGTACATGACTGAGTGGGGGCTGTGGTACATGACTGAGAGGGGGCTGGTAGATGACTGAGAGGGTGCTGGTACATGACAGAAGGGGGCTGGTACATGACTGAGATGGGGCTGTGGTACATGACTGAGAGGGGGCTGTGGTACATGACTGATATGGGGCTGTGGTACATGCTGAGAGGGGGCTGTGGTATATGACTGATAGGGGGCTGTGGTACATGATTGAGAGGGGGCTGTGGTACATGACTGAGAGGGGGCTGTGGTACATGACTGAGAGGGGGCTGGTACATGACTGAGAGGGGGCTGGTATACAGGACTGAGAGGGGGCTGGTACATGACTGAGAGGGGGGCTGGTACATGACTGTGAGGGGGCTGGTACATGACTGAGATGGGGCTGTGGTACATGACTGAGAGGTGGCTGGTAGATGACTGAGAGGGGGCTGGTACATGACAGAGGGGGGCTGGTACATGACAGAGAGGGGGCTGTGGTACATGACTGAGGGGGGGCTGTGGTACATGACTGAGATGGGGCTGTGGTACATGCTGAGAGGGGGCTGTGGTACATGACTGAGACGGGGCTGTGGTATATGACTGAGATGGGGGCTGTGGTACATGACTGAGAGGGGGCTGTGGTACATGACTGAGAGGGGGCTTGTACATGACTGAGAGGGGGCTGGTACATGACTGATATGGGGCTGTGGTACATGTTTGGTCAACGACCGGCCTACTACTAGGCTAGGACAGCGGCCCATTGGTACTGACTGACACTGGGCTGGCCCAATCACATCTCTTACTAAGGACCCCACCCACCAGTCATGCAGGTACAGGACTGAGAGGGGGCTGGTATACATGACTGAGAGGGGGCTGGTACATGACTGAGAGGGGGGCTGGTACATGACTGAGAGGGGGCTGGTAGATGACTGAGATGGGGCTGTGGTACATGACTGAGAGGGGTCTGGTTGATGACTGAGAGGGGGCTGGTACATGACTGAGTGGGGGCTGTGGTACATGACTGAGAGGGGGCTGGTAGATGACTGAGAGGGTGCTGGTACATGACAGAAGGGGGCTGGTACATGACTGAGATGGGGCTGTGGTACATGACTGAGAGGGGGCTGTGGTACATGACTGATATGGGGCTGTGGTACATGCTGAGAGGGGGCTGTGGTATATGACTGATAGGGGGCTGTGGTACATGATTGAGAGGGGGCTGTGGTACATGACTGAGAGGGGGCTGTGGTACATGACTGAGAGGGGGCTGGTACATGACTGATAGGGGGCTGGTATACAGGACTGAGAGGGGGCTGGTACATGACTGAGAGGGGGGCTGGTACATGACTGTGAGGGGGCTGGTACATGACTGAGATGGGGCTGTGGTACATGACTGAGAGGTGGCTGGTAGATGACTGAGAGGGGGCTGGTACATGACAGAGGGGGGCTGGTACATGACAGAGAGGGGGCTGTGGTACATGACTGAGGGGGGGCTGTGGTACATGACTGAGATGGGGCTGTGGTACATGCTGAGAGGGGGCTGTGGTACATGACTGAGACGGGGCTGTGGTATATGACTGAGATGGGGGCTGTGGTACATGACTGAGAGGGGGCTGTGGTACATGACTGAGAGGGGGCTTGTACATGACTGAGAGGGGGCTGGTACATGACTGATATGGGGCTGTGGTACATGTTTGGTCAACGACCGGCCTACTACTAGGCTAGGACAGCGGCCCATTGGTACTGACTGACACTGGGCTGGCCCAATCACATCTCTTACTAAGGACCCCACCCACCAGTCATGCAGGTACATGACTGAGAGGGGGGCTGGTACATGACTGAGATGGGGCTGTGGTACATGACTCAGAGGGGGCTGTGGTACATGACTGAGAGTGGTACATGACTGAGAGGGGGCTGGTACATGACTGAGAAGGGTCTGGTATACAGGACTGAGAGGGGGCTGGTATACAGGACTGAGAGGGGGCTGGTACATAACTGAGAGGGGGGCTGGTACATGACTGAGAGGGGGCTGGCACATGACTGAGATGGGGCTGTGGTACATGACTGAGAGGGGGCTGGTAGATGACTGAGAGGGGGCTGGTACATGACAAAGGGGGGCTGGTACATGACTGAGAGGGGGCTGTGATACATGACTGAGAGGGGGCTGGTAGATGACTGAGAGGGGGCTGGTACATGACAGAGGGGAGCTGGTACATGACTGGGATGGGGCTGTGGTACATGACTGAGAGGGGGCTGTGGTACATGACTGAGATGGGGCTGTGGTACATGTATGCTGAGAGGGGGCTGTGGTACATGACTGAGAGGGGGCTGTGGTACATGACTGAGAGGGGGCTGTGGTACATGACTGAGAGGGGGCTGGTACATGACTGAGAGGGGGCTGGTACATGACTGAGAGGGCGCTGGTATACAGGACTGAGAGGGGGCTGGTAAATGACAGAGAGGGGGGCTGGTACATGACTGAGAGGGGGCTGGTACATGACTGAGAGGGGTCTGGTACATGACTGAGAGGGGGGCTAGTACATGACTGAGAGGGGGCTGGTAGATGACTGAGAGGGGGCTGGTACATGACAGAGGGGGGCTGGTACATGACTGAGATGGGGCTGTGGTACATGACTGAGAGGGGGCTGTGGTACATGACTGAAATAAGGCTGTGGTACATGCTGAGAGGGGGCTGTGGTACATGACTGAGAGGGGGCTGTGGTACATGACTGAGAGGGGGCTGTGGTACATGACTGAGAGGGGGCTGGTATACAGGACTGAGAGGGGGCTGGTACATGACTGATAGGGGGGCTGGTACATGACTGAGAGGGGGCTGGTACATGACTGAGATGGGGCTGTGGTACATGACTGAGAGGGGGCTGGTAGATGACTGAGAGGGGGCTGGTACATGACAGAGGGGGCTGGTACATGACTGAGCGGGGGCTGTGGTACATGACTGAGAGGGGGCTGGTAAATGACTGAGAGGGTGCTGGTACATGACAGAGGGGGGCTGGTACATGACTGAGATGGGGCTGTGGTACATGAGTGAGCGGGGGCTGTGGTACATGACTGAGGGGGGTCTGGTACATGACTGAGAGGGGAGCTGGTACATGACTGAGATGGGGCTGTGGTACATGACTGAGAGGGGGCTGGTAGATGACTGAGAGGGGGCTGGTACATGACAGAGGGGGGCTGTGGTACATGACTGAGAGGGGGCTGTGGTACATGACTGAGAAGGGGCTGGTACATGACTGAGAGGGGGCTGGTACATGACTGAGAGGGCGCTGGTATACAGGACTGAGAGGGGGCTGGTAAATGACTGAGAGGGGGGCTGGTACATGACTGAGAGGGGGCTGGTACATGACTGAGAGGGGGCTGGTACATGACTGAGAGGGGGGCTGGTACATGACTGAGAGGGGGCTGGTAGATGACTGAGAGGGGGCTGGTACATGACAGAGGGGGGCTGGTACATGACTGAGATGGGGCTGTGGTACATGACTGAGAGGGGGCTGTGGTACATGACTGAGATAAGGCTGTGGTACATGCTGAGAGGGGGCTGTGGTACATGACTGAGAGGGGGCTGTGGTACATGACTGAGAGGGGGCTGTGGTACATGACTGAGAGGGAGCTGGTATACAGGACTGAGAGGGGGCTGGTACATGACTGAGAGGGGGGCTGGTACATGACAGAGGGGGCTGGTACATGACTGAGATGGGGCTGTGGTACATGACTGAGAGGGGGCTGGTAGATGACTGAGAGGGGGCTGGTACATGACAGAGGGGGCTGGTACATGACTGAGCGGGAGCTGTGGTACATGAGTGAGCAGGGGCTGTGGTACATGACTGAGGGGGGGCTGGTACATGACTGAGAGGGGGGCTGGTACAGGACTGAGATGGGGCTGTGGTACATGTTTGGTCAACGACCGGCCCACTACTAGGATAGGACAGCGGCCCATTGGTACTGACTGACACTGGGCTGGCCCAATCACATCTCTTACTAAGCACCCCACCCACCAGTCATGCAGGTACATGACTGAGAGGGGGGCTGGTACATGACTGAGATGGGGCTGTGGTACATGACTGAGAGGGGGCTGTGGTACATGACTGAGAGTGGTACATGACTGAGAGGGGGCTGGTACATGACTGAGATGGGGCTGGTATACAGGACTGAGAGGGGGCTGGTATACAGGACTGAGAGGGGGCTGGTACATAACTGAGAGGGGGGCTGGTACATGACCGAGAGGGGGCTGGTACATGGCTGAGATGGGGCTGTGGTACATGACTGAGAGGGGGCTGGTAGATGACTGAGAGGGGGCTGGTACATGACAGAGGGGGGCTGGTACATGACTGAGAGGGGGCTGTGGTACATGACTGAGAGGGGGCTGGTAGATGACTGAGAGGGGGCTGGTACATGACAGAGGGGGGCTGGTACATGACTGAGATGGGGCTGTGGTACATGACTGAGAGGGGGCTGTGGTACATGACTGAGATGGGGCTGTGGTACATGCTGAGAGGGGGCTGTGGTACATGACTGAGAGGGGGCTGTGGTACATGACTGAGAGGGGGCTGTGGTACATGACTGAGAGGGGGGCTGGTACATGACTGAGAGGGGGCTGGTACATGACTGAGAGGGCGCTGTTATACAGGACTGAGAGGGGGCTTGTACATGACTGAGAGGGGGGCTGGTACATGACTGAGAGGGGGCTGGTACATGACTGAGAGGGGGCTGGTACATGACTGAGAGGGGGGCTGGTACATGACTGAGAGGGGGCTGGTAGATGACTGAGAGGGGGCTGGTACATGACAGAGGGGGGCTGGTACATGACTGAGATGGGGCTGTGGTACATGACTGAGAGGGGGCTGTGGTACATGACTGAGATGGGGCTGTGGTACATGCTGAGAGGGGGCTGTGGTACATGACTGAGAGGGGGCTGTGGTAAATTACTGAGAGGGGGCTGGTACATGACTGAGAGGGGGCTGGTAAACAGAACTGAGAGGGGGCTGGTACATGACTGAGAGGGGGGCTGGTACATGACTGAGAGGGGGCTGGTACATGACTGAGATGGGGCTGTGGTACATGACTGAGAGGGGGCTGTGGTACATGACTGAGAGTGGTACATGACTGAGAGGGGGCTGGTACATGACTGAGAGGGGGCTGGTATACATGACTGAGAGGGGGCTGGTATACAGGACTGAGAGGGGGCTGGTACATGACTGATAGGGGGGCTGGTACATGACTGAGAGGGGGCTGGTACATGACTGAGATGGGGCTGTGGTACATGACAGAGAGGGGGCTGGTAGATGACTGAGAGGGGGCTGGTACATGACAGAGGGTGCTGGTACATGACTGAGCGGGGGCTGTGGTACATGACTGAGAGGGGGCTGGTAGATGACTGAGAGGGTGCTGGTACATGACATAGGGGGGCTGGTACATGACTGAGATGGGGCTGTGGTACATGAGTGAGCGGGGGCTGTGGTACATGACTGAGGGGGGTCTGGTACATGACTGAGAGGGGGGCTGGTACATGACTGAGATGGGGCTGTGGTACATGACTGAGAGGGGGCTGGTAGATGACTGAGAGGGGGCTGGTACATGACAGATGGGGGCTGGTACATGACTGAGATGGGGCTGTGGTACATGACTGAGAGGGGGCTGTGGTACATGACTGAGATGGGGCTGTGGTACATGCTGAGAGGGGTCTGTGGTACATGACTGAGAGGGGGCTGTGGTACATGACTGAGAGGGGGCTGTGGTACATGACTGAGAGGGGGCTGGTACATGACTGAGAGGGCGCTGGTATACAGGACTGAGAGGGGGCTGGTAAATGACTGAGAGGGGGGCTGGTACATGACTGAGAGGGGGCTGGTACATGACTGAGAGGGGGCTGGTACATGACTGAGAGGGGGGCTGGTACATGACTGAGAGGGGGCTGGTAGATGACTGAAAGGGGGCTGGTACATGACAGAGGGGGGCTGGTACATGACTGAGATGGGGCTGTGGTACATGACTGAGAGGGGGCTGTGGTACATGACTGAGATAAGGCTGTGGTACATGCTGAGAGGGGGCTGTGGTACATGACTGAGAGGGGGCTGTGGTACATGACTGAGAGGGGGCTGTGGTACATGACTGAGAGGGAGCTGGTATACAGGACTGAGAGGGGGCTGGTACATGACTGAGAGGGGGGCTGGTACATGACAGAGGGGGCTGGTACATGACTGAGATGGGGCTGTGGTACATGACTGAGAGGGGGCTGGTAGATGACTGAGAGGGGGCTGGTACATGACAGAGGGGGCTGGTACATGACTGAGCGGGGGCTGTGGTACATGACTGAGAGGGGGCTGGTAGATGACTGAGAGGGGGCTGGTACATGACTGAGATGGGGCTGTGGTACATGAGTGAGCGGGGGCTGTGGTACATGACTGAGGGGGGGCTGGTACATGACTGAGAGGGGGGCTGGTACAGGACTGAGATGGGGCTGTGGTACATGTTTGGTCAACGACCGGCCCACTACTAGGATAGGACAGCGGCCCATTGGTACTGACTGACACTGGGCTGGCCCAATCACATCTCTTACTAAGCACCCCACCCACCAGTCATGCAGGTACATGACTGAGAGGGGGGCTGGTACATGACTGAGATGGGGCTGTGGTACATGACTGAGAGGGGGCTGTGGTACATGACTGAGAGTGGTACATGACTGAGAGGGGGCTGGTACATGACTGAGAGGGGGCTGGTATACAGGACTGAGAGGGGGCTGGTATACAGGACTGAGAGGGGGCTGGTACATAACTGAGAGGGGGGCTAGTACATCACTGAGAGGGGGCTGGTACATGACTGAGATGGGGCTGTGGTACATGACTGAGAGGGGGCTGGTAGATGACTGAGAGGGGGCTGGTACATGACAGAGGGGGGCTGGTACATGACAGAGGGGGGCTGGTACATGACTGAGATGGGGCTGTGGTACATGACTGAGAGGGGGCTGTGGTACATGACTGATATGGGGCTGTGGTACATGACTGAGAGGGGGCTGTGGTACATGACTGAGAGGGGGCTGGTACATGACTGAGAGGGGGCTGGTACATGACTGAGAGGGCGCTGGTATACAGGACTGAGAGGGGGCTGGTAAATGACTGAGAGGGGGGCTGGTACATGACTGAGAGGGGGCTGGTACATGACTGAGAGGGGGCTGGTACATGACTGAGAGGAGGGCTGGTACATGACTGAGAGGGGGCTGGTAGATGACTGAGAGGGGGCTGGTACATGACAGAGGGGGGCTGGTACATGACTGAGATGGGGCTGTGGTACATGACTGAGAGGGGGCTGTGGTACATGACTGAGATAAAGCTGTGGTACATGCTGAGAGGGGGCTGTGGTACATGACTGAGAGGGGGCTGTGGTACATGACTGAGAGGGGGCTGTGGTACATGACTGAGAGGGGGCTGGTAGATGACTGAGAGGGGGGCTGGTACATGCCTGAGATGGGGCTGTGGTACATGACTGAGAGGGGGCTGTGGTACATGAATGAGAGGGGGCTGGTACATGACTGAGAGGGGGCTGGTATACAGGACTGAGAGGGGGCTGGTACATGACTGAGAGGGGGGCTGGTACATGACTGAGAGGGGGCTGGTACATGACTGAGATGGGGCTGTGGTACATGACTGAGATGGGGCTGTGGTACATGACTGAGAGGGGGCTGTGGTACATGACTGAGATAAGGCTGTGGTACATGCTGAGAGGGGGCTGTGGTACATGACTGAGAGGGGGCTGTGGTACATGACTGAGAGGGGGCTGTGGTACATGACTGAGAGGGAGCTGGTATACAGGACTGAGAGGGGGCTGGTACATGACTGAGAGGGGGGCTGGTACATGACAGAGGGGGCTGGTACATGACTGAGATGGGGCTGTGGTACATGACTGAGAGGGGGCTGGTAGATGACTGAGAGGGGGCTGGTACATGACAGAGGGGGCTGGTACATGACTGAGCGGGGGCTGTGGTACATGACTGAGAGGGGGCTGGTAGATGACTGAGAGGGGGCTGGTACATGACTGAGATGGGGCTGTGGTACATGAGTGAGCGGGGGCTGTGGTACATGACTGAGGGGGGGCTGGTACATGACTGAGAGGGGGGCTGGTACAGGACTGAGATGGGGCTGTGGTACATGTTTGGTCAACGACCGGCCCACTACTAGGATAGGACAGCGGCCCATTGGTACTGACTGACACTGGGCTGGCCCAATCACATCTCTTACTAAGCACCCCACCCACCAGTCATGCAGGTACATGACTGAGAGGGGGGCTGGTACATGACTGAGATGGGGCTGTGGTACATGACTGAGAGGGGGCTGTGGTACATGACTGAGAGTGGTACATGACTGAGAGGGGGCTGGTACATGACTGAGAGGGGGCTGGTATACAGGACTGAGAGGGGGCTGGTATACAGGACTGAGAGGGGGCTGGTACATAACTGAGAGGGGGGCTGGTACATCACTGAGAGGGGGCTGGTACATGACTGAGATGGGGCTGTGGTACATGACTGAGAGGGGGCTGGTAGATGACTGAGAGGGGGCTGGTACATGACAGAGGGGGGCTGGTACATGACAGAGGGGGGCTGGTACATGACTGAGATGGGGCTGTGGTACATGACTGAGAGGGGGCTGTGGTACATGACTGATATGGGGCTGTGGTACATGACTGAGAGGGGGCTGTGGTACATGACTGAGAGGGGGCTGGTACATGACTGAGAGGGGGCTGGTACATGACTGAGAGGGCGCTGGTATACAGGACTGAGAGGGGGCTGGTAAATGACTGAGAGGGGGGCTGGTACATGACTGAGAGGGGGCTGGTACATGACTGAGAGGGGGCTGGTACATGACTGAGAGGAGGGCTGGTACATGACTGAGAGGGGGCTGGTAGATGACTGAGAGGGGGCTGGTACATGACAGAGGGGGGCTGGTACATGACTGAGATGGGGCTGTGGTACATGACTGAGAGGGGGCTGTGGTACATGACTGAGATAAAGCTGTGGTACATGCTGAGATGGGGCTGTGGTACATGACTGAGAGGGGGCTGTGGTACATGACTGAGAGGGGGCTGTGGTACATGACTGAGAGGGGGCTGGTAGATGACTGAGAGGGGGGCTGGTACATGCCTGAGATGGGGCTGTGGTACATGACTGAGAGGGGGCTGTGGTACATGAATGAGAGGGGGCTGGTACATGACTGAGAGGGGGCTGGTATACAGGACTGAGAGGGGGCTGGTACATGACTGAGAGGGGGGCTGGTACATGACTGAGAGGGGGCTGGTACATGACTGAGATGGGGCTGTGGTACATGACTGAGAGGGGGCTGTGGTACATGACTGAGAGGGGGCTGTGGTACATGACTGAGAGGGGGCTGGTACATGACTGAGAGGGGGCTGGTACATGACTGAGAGGGGGCTGGTATACAGGACTGAGAGGGGGCTGGTATACATGACTGAGAGGGGGCTGGTACATGACTGAGAGGGGGCTGGTATACAGGACTGAGAGGGGGCTGGTACATGACTGAGAGGGGGGCTGGTACATGACTGAGAGGGGGCTGGTACATGACTGAGATGGGGCTGTGGTACATGACTGAGAGGGGGCTGTGGTACATGACTGAGAGGGGGCTGGTACATGACTGAGAGGGGGCTGGTACATGACTGAGAGGGGGCTGGTATACAGGACTGAGAGGGGGCTGGTATACATGACTGAGAGGGGGCTGGTACATGACTGAGAGGGGGGCTGGTACATGACTGAGAGGGGGCTGGTAGATGACTGAGATGGGGCTGTGGTACATGACTGAGAGGGGTCTGGTAGATGACTGAGAGGGGGCTGGTACATGACTGAGTGGGGGCTGTGGTACATGACTGAGAGGGGGCTGGTAGATGACTGAGAGGGTGCTGGTACATGACAGAATGGGGGCTGGTACATGACTGAGATGGGGCTGTGGTACATGACTGAGAGGGGGCTGTGGTACATGACTGATATGGGGCTGTGGTACATGCTGAGAGGGGGCTGTGGTACATGACTGAGAGGGGGCTGGTAGATGACTGAGAGGGTGCTGGTACATGACAGAGGGGGGCTGGTACATGACTGAGATGGGGCTGTGGTACATGACTGAGAGGGGGCTGTGGTACATGACTGATATGGGGCTGTGGTACATGACTGAGAGGGGGCTGGTACATGACTGAGAGGGGGCTGGTACATGACTGAGAGGAGGGCTGGTACATGACTGAGAGGGGGCTGATAGATGACTGAGAGGGGGCTGGTACATGACAGAGGGGGGCTGGTACATGACTGAGATGGGGCTGTGGTACATGACTGAGAGGGGGCTGTGGTACATGACTGAGATAAAGCTGTGGTACATGCTGAGAGGGGGCTGTGGTACATGACTGAGAGGGGGCTGTGGTACATGACTGAGAGGGGGCTGTGGTACATGACTGAGAGGGGGCTGGTACATGACTGAGAGGGGGCTGGTATACAGGACTGAGAGGGGGCTGGTACATGACTGAGAGGGGGGCTGGTACATGACTGAGAGGGGGCTGGTACATGACTGAGATGGGGCTGTGGTACATGACTGAGAGGGGGCTGTGGTACATGACTGAGAGGGGGCTGTGGTACATGACTGAGAGGGGGCTGGTACATGACTGAGAGGGGGCTGGTACATGACTGAGAGGGGGCTGGTATACAGGACTGAGAGGGGGCTGGTATACATGACTGAGAGGGGGCTGGTACATGACTGAGAGGGGGGCTGGTACATGACTGAGAGGGGGCTGGTAGATGACTGAGATGGGGCTGTGGTACATGACTGAGAGGGGTCTGGTAGATGACTGAGAGGGGGCTGGTACATGACAGAGGGGGCTGGTACATGACTGAGTGGGGGCTGTGGTACATGACTGAGAGGGGGCTGGTAGATGACTGAGAGGGTGCTGGTACATGACAGAGGGGGGCTGGTACATGACTGAGATGGGGCTGTGGTACATGACTGAGAGGGGGCTGTGGTACATGACTGATATGGGGCTGTGGTACATGACTGAGAGGGGGCTGTGGTACATGACTGAGAGGGGGCTGGTACATGACTGAGAGGGGGCTGGTACATGACTGAGAGGGCGCTGGTATACAGGACTGAGAGGGGGCTGGTAAATGACTGAGAGGGGGGCTGGTACATGACTGAGAGGGGGCTGGTACATGACTGAGAGGGGGCTGGTACATGACTGAGAGGAGGGCTGGTACATGACTGAGAGGGGGCTGGTAGATGACTGAGAGGGGGCTGGTACATGACAGAGGGGGGCTGGTACATGACTGAGATGGGGCTGTGGTACATGACTGAGAGGGGGCTGTGGTACATGACTGAGATAAAGCTGTGGTACATGCTGAGAGGGGGCTGTGGTACATGACTGAGAGGGGGCTGTGGTACATGACTGAGAGGGGGCTGTGGTACATGACTGAGAGGGGGCTGGTAGATGACTGAGAGGGGGGCTGGTACATGCCTGAGATGGGGCTGTGGTACATGACTGAGAGGGGGCTGTGGTACATGAATGAGAGGGGGCTGGTACATGACTGAGAGGGGGCTGGTATACAGGACTGAGAGGGGGCTGGTACATGACTGAGAGGGGGGCTGGTACATGACTGAGAGGGGGCTGGTACATGACTGAGATGGGGCTGTGGTACATGACTGAGAGGGGGCTGTGGTACATGACTGAGAGGGGGCTGTGGTACATGACTGAGAGGGGGCTGGTACATGACTGAGAGGGGGCTGGTACATGACTGAGAGGGGGCTGGTATACAGGACTGAAAGGGGGCTGGTATACATGACTGAGAGGGGGCTGGTACATGACTGAGAGGGGGCTGGTATACAGGACTGAGAGGGGGCTGGTACATGACTGAGAGGGGGGCTGGTACATGACTGAGAGGGGGCTGGTACATGACTGAGATGGGGCTGTGGTACATGACTGAGAGGGGGCTGTGGTACATGACTGAGAGGGGGCTGGTACATGACTGAGAGGGGGCTGGTACATGACTGAGAGGGGGCTGGTATACAGGACTGAGAGGGGGCTGGTATACATGACTGAGAGGGGGCTGGTACATGACTGAGAGGGGGGCTGGTACATGACTGAGAGGGGGCTGGTAGATGACTGAGATGGGGCTGTGGTACATGACTGAGAGGGGTCTGGTTGATGACTGAGAGGGGGCTGGTACATGACTGAGTGGGGGCTGTGGTACATGACTGAGAGGGGGCTGGTAGATGACTGAGAGGGTGCTGGTACATGACAGAAGGGGGCTGGTACATGACTGAGATGGGGCTGTGGTACATGACTGAGAGGGGGCTGTGGTACATGACTGATATGGGGCTGTGGTACATGCTGAGAGGGGGCTGTGGTATATGACTGATAGGGGGCTGTGGTACATGATTGAGAGGGGGCTGTGGTACATGACTGAGAGGGGGCTGTGGTACATGACTGAGAGGGGGCTGGTACATGACTGAGAGGGGGCTGGTATACAGGACTGAGAGGGGGCTGGTACATGACTGAGAGGGGGGCTGGTACATGACTGAGATGGGGCTGTGGTACATGAGTGAGCGGGGGCTGTGGTACATGACTGAGGGGGGTCTGGTACATGACTGAGAGGGGAGCTGGTACATGACTGAGATGGGGCTGTGGTACATGACTGAGAGGGGGCTGGTAGATGACTGAGAGGGGGCTGGTACATGACAGAGGGGGGCTGGTACATGACTGAGATGGGGCTGTGGTACATGACTGAGAGGGGGCTGTGGTACATGACTGAGATGGGGCTGTGGTACATGCTGAGAGGGGTCTGTGGTACATGACTGAGAGGGGGCTGTGGTACATGACTGAGAGGGGGCTGTGGTACATGACTGAGAGGGGGCTGGTACATGACTGAGAGGGGGCTGGTACATGACTGAGAGGGCGCTGGTATACAGGACTGAGAGGGGGCTGGTAAATGACTGAGAGGGGGGCTGGTACATGACTGAGAGGGGGCTGGTGCATGACTGAGAGGGGGCTGGTACATGACTGAGAGGGGGGCTGGTACATGACTGAGAGGGGGCTGGTAGATGACTGAGAGGGGGCTGGTACATGACAGAGGGGGGCTGGTACATGACTGAGATGGGGCTGTGGTACATGACTGAGAGGGGGCTGTGGTACATGACTGAGATAAGGCTGTGGTACATGCTGAGAGGGGGCTGTGGTACATGCTGAGAGGGGGCTGTGGTATATGACTGATAGGGGGCTGTGGTACATGATTGAGAGGGGGCTGTGGTACATGACTGAGAGGGGGCTGTGGTACATGGCTGAGAGGGGGCTGGTACATGACTGAGAGGGGGCTGGTATACAGGACTGAGAGGGGGCTGGTACATGACTGAGAGGGGGGCTGGTACATGACTGTGAGGGGGCTGGTACATGACTGAGATGGGGCTGTGGTACATGACTGAGAGGTGGCTGGTAGATGACTGAGAGGGGGCTGGTACATGACAGAGGGGGGCTGGTACATGACAGAGAGGGGGCTGTGGTACATGACTGAGGGGGGGCTGTGGTACATGACTGAGATGGGGCTGTGGTACATGCTGAGAGGGGGCTGTGGTACATGACTGAGACGGGGCTGTGGTATATGACTGAGATGGGGGCTGTGGTACATGACTGAGAGGGGGCTGTGGTACATGACTGAGAGGGGGCTTGTACATGACTGAGAGGGGGCTGGTACATGACTGATATGGGGCTGTGGTACATGTTTGGTCAACGACCGGCCCACTACTAGGCTAGGACAGCGGCCCATTGGTACTGACTGACACTGGGCTGGCCCAATCACATCTCTTACTAAGGACCCCACCCACCAGTCATGCAGGTACATGACTGAGAGGGGGGCTGGTACATGACTGAGATGGGGCTGTGGTACATGACTCAGAGGGGGCTGTGGTACATGACTGAGAGTGGTACATGACTGAGAGGGGGCTGGTACATGACTGAGAAGGGTCTGGTATACAGGACTGAGAGGGGGCTGGTATACAGGACTGAGAGGGGGCTGGTACATAACTGAGAGGGGGGCTGGTACATGACTGAGAGGGGGCTGGCACATGACTGAGATGGGGCTGTGGTACATGACTGAGAGGGGGCTGGTAGATGACTGAGAGGGGGCTGGTACATGACAAAGGGGGGCTGGTACATGACTGAGAGGGGGCTGTGATACATGACTGAGAGGGGGCTGGTAGATGACTGAGAGGGGGCTGGTACATGACAGAGGGGAGCTGGTACATGACTGAGATGGGGCTGTGGTACATGACTGAGAGGGGGCTGTGGTACATGACTGAGATGGGGCTGTGGTACATGTATGCTGAGAGGGGGCTGTGGTACATGACTGAGAGGGGGCTGTGGTACATGACTGAGAGGGGGCTGTGGTACATGACTGAGAGGGGGCTGGTACATGACTGAGAGGGGGCTGGTACATGACTGAGAGGGCGCTGGTATACAGGACTGAGAGGGGGCTGGTAAATGACAGAGAGGGGGGCTGGTACATGACTGAGAGGGGGCTGGTACATGACTGAGAGGGGGCTGGTACATGACTGAGAGGGGGGCTAGTACATGACTGAGAGGGGGCTGGTAGATGACTGAGAGGGGGCTGGTACATGACAGAGGGGGGCTGGTACATGACTGAGATGGGGCTGTGGTACATGACTGAGAGGGGGCTGTGGTACATGACTGAGAGGGGGCTGTGGTACATGACTGAGAGGGGGCTGTGGTACATGACTGAGAGGGGGCTGGTATACAGGACTGAGAGGGGGCTGGTACATGACTGATAGGGGGGCTGGTACATGACTGAGAGGGGGCTGGTACATGACTGAGATGGGGCTGTGGTACATGACTGAGAGGGGGCTGGTAGATGACTGAGAGGGGGCTGGTACATGACAGAGGGGGCTGGTACATGACTGAGCGGGGGCTGTGGTACATGACTGAGAGGGGGCTGGTAGATGACTGAGAGGGTGCTGGTACATGACAGAGGGGGGCTGGTACATGACTGAGATGGGGCTGTGGTACATGAGTGAGCGGGGGCTGTGGTACATGACTGAGGGGGGTCTGGTACATGACTGAGAGGGGAGCTGGTACATGACTGAGATGGGGCTGTGGTACATGACTGAGAGGGGGCTGGTAGATGACTGAGAGGGGGCTGGTACATGACAGAGGGGGGCTGGTACATGACTGAGATGGGGCTGTGGTACATGACTGAGAGGGGGCTGTGGTACATGACTGAGATGGGGCTGTGGTACATGCTGAGAGGGGTCTGTGGTACATGACTGAGAGGGGGCTGTGGTACATGACTGAGAGGGGGCTGTGGTACATGACTGAGAGGGGGCTGGTACATGACTGAGAGGGGGCTGGTACATGACTGAGAGGGGGGCTGGTACATGACAGAGGGGGCTGGTACATGACTGAGATGGGGCTGTGGTACATGACTGAGAGGGGGCTGGTACATGACTGAGAGGGCGCTGTTATACAGGACTGAGAGGGGGCTGGTACATGACAGAGGGGGCTGGTACATGACTGAGTGGGGGCTGTGGTACATGACTGAGAGGGGGCTGGTAGATGACTGAGAGGGTGCTGGTACATGACAGAGGGGGGCTGGTACATGACTGAGATGGGGCTGTGGTACATGACTGAGAGGGGGCTGTGGTACATGACTGATATGGGGCTGTGGTACATGACTGAGAGGGGGCTGTGGTACATGACTGAGAGGGGGCTGGTACATGACTGAGAGGGGGCTGGTACATGACTGAGAGGGCGCTGGTATACAGGACTGAGAGGGGGCTGGTAAATGACTGAGAGGGGGGCTGGTACATGACTGAGAGGGGGCTGGTACATGACTGAGAGGGGGCTGGTACATGACTGAGAGGAGGGCTGGTACATGACTGAGAGGGGGCTGGTAGATGACTGAGAGGGGGCTGGTATACAGGACTGAGAGGGGGCTGGTATACATGACTGAGAGGGGGCTGGTACATGACTGAGAGGGGGGCTGGTACATGACTGAGAGGGGGCTGGTAGATGACTGAGATGGGGCTGTGGTACATGACTGAGAGGGGTCTGGTTGATGACTGAGAGGGGGCTGGTACATGACTGAGTGGGGGCTGTGGTACATGACTGAGAGGGGGCTGGTAGATGACTGAGAGGGTGCTGGTACATGACAGAAGGGGGCTGGTACATGACTGAGATGGGGCTGTGGTACATGACTGAGAGGGGGCTGTGGTACATGACTGATATGGGGCTGTGGTACATGATTGAGAGGGGGCTGTGGTACATGACTGAGAGGGGGCTGTGGTACATGACTGAGAGGGGGCTGGTACATGACTGAGAGGGGGCTGGTATACAGGACTGAGAGGGGGCTGGTACATGACTGAGAGGGGGGCTGGTACATGACTGTGAGGGGGCTGGTACATGACTGAGATGGGGCTGTGGTACATGACTGAGAGGTGGCTGGTAGATGACTGAGAGGGGGCTGGTACATGACAGAGGGGGGCTGGTACATGACAGAGAGGGGGCTGTGGTACATGACTGAGGGGGGGCTGTGGTACATGACTGAGATGGGGCTGTGGTACATGCTGAGAGGGGGCTGTGGTACATGACTGAGACGGGGCTGTGGTATATGACTGAGATGGGGGCTGTGGTACATGACTGAGAGGGGGCTGTGGTACATGACTGAGAGGGGGCTTGTACATGACTGAGAGGGGGCTGGTACATGACTGATATGGGGCTGTGGTACATGTTTGGTCAACGACCGGCCCACTACTAGGCTAGGACAGCGGCCCATTGGTACTGACTGACACTGGGCTGGCCCAATCACATCTCTTACTAAGGACCCCACCCACCAGTCATGCAGGTACATGACTGAGAGGGGGGCTGGTACATGACTGAGATGGGGCTGTGGTACATGACTCAGAGGGGGCTGTGGTACATGCCTGAGAGTGGTACATGACTGAGAGGGGGCTGGTACATGACTGAGAAGGGTCTGGTATACAGGACTTAGAGGGGGCTGGTATACAGGACTGAGAGGGGGCTGGTACATAACTGAGAGGGGGGCTGGTACATGACTGAGAGGGGGCTGGCACATGACTGAGATGGGGCTGTGGTACATGACTGAGAGGGGGCTGGTAGATGACTGAGAGGGGGCTGGTACATGACAAAGGGGGGCTGGTACATGACTGAGAGGGGGCTGTGATACATGACTGAGAGGGGGCTGGTAGATGACTGAGAGGGGGCTGGTACATGACAGAGGGGAGCTGGTACATGACTGAGATGGGGCTGTGGTACATGACTGAGAGGGGGCTGTGGTACATGACTGAGATGGGGCTGTGGTACATGTATGCTGAGAGGGGGCTGTGGTACATGACTGAGAGGGGGCTGTGGTACATGACTGAGAGGGGGCTGTGGTACATGACTGAGAGGGGGCTGGTACATGACTGAGAGGGGGCTGGTACATGACTGAGAGGGCGCTGGTATACAGGACTGAGAGGGGGCTGGTAAATGACAGAGAGGGGGGCTGGTACATGACTGAGAGGGGGCTGGTACATGACTGAGAGGGGGCTGGTACATGACTGAGAGGGGGGCTAGTACATGACTGAGAGGGGGCTGGTAGATGACTGAGAGGGGGCTGGTACATGACAGAGGGGGGCTGGTACATGACTGAGATGGGGCTGTGGTACATGACTGAGAGGGGGCTGTGGTACATGACTGAAATAAGGCTGTGGTACATGCTGAGAGGGGGCTGTGGTACATGACTGAGAGGGGGCTGTGGTACATGACTGAGAGGGGGCTGTGGTACATGACTGAGAGGGGGCTGGTATACAGGACTGAGAGGGGGCTGGTACATGACTGATAGGGGGGCTGGTACATGACTGAGAGGGGGCTGGTACATGACTGAGATGGGGCTGTGGTACATGACTGAGAGGGGGCTGGTAGATGACTGAGAGGGGGCTGGTACATGACAGAGGGGGCTGGTACATGACTGAGCGGGGGCTGTGGTACATGACTGAGAGGGGGCTGGTAGATGACTGAGAGGGTGCTGGTACATGACAGAGGGGGGCTGGTACATGACTGAGATGGGGCTGTGGTACATGAGTGAGCGGGGGCTGTGGTACATGACTGAGGGGGGTCTGGTACATGACTGAGAGGGGAGCTGGTACATGACTGAGATGGGGCTGTGGTACATGACTGAGAGGGGGCTGGTAGATGACTGAGAGGGGGCTGGTACATGACAGAGGGGGGCTGGTACATGACTGAGATGGGGCTGTGGTACATGACTGAGAGGGGGCTGTGGTACATGACTGAGATGGGGCTGTGGTACATGCTGAGAGGGGTCTGTGGTACATGACTGAGAGGGGGCTGTGGTACATGACTGAGAGGGGGCTGTGGTACATGACTGAGAGGGGGCTGGTACATGACTGAGAGGGGGCTGGTATACAGGACTGAGAGGGGGCTGGTAAATGACTGAGAGGGGGGCTGGTACATGACTGAGAGGGGGCTGGTACATGACTGAGAGGGGGCTGGTACATGACTGAGAGGGGGGCTGGTACATGACTGAGAGGGGGCTGGTAGATGACTGAGAGGGGGCTGGTACATGACAGAGGGGGGCTGGTACATGACTGAGATGGGGCTGTGGTACATGACTGAGAGGGGGCTGTGGTACATGACTGAGATAAGGCTGTGGTACATGCTGAGAGGGGGCTGTGGTACATGACTGAGAGGGGGCTGTGGTACATGACTGAGAGGGGGCTGTGGTACATGACTGAGAGGGAGCTGGTATACAGGACTGAGAGGGGGCTGGTACATGACTGAGAGGGGGGCTGGTACATGACAGAGGGGGCTGGTACATGACTGAGATGGGGCTGTGGTACATGACTGAGAGGGGGCTGGTAGATGACTGAGAGGGGGCTGGTACATGACAGAGGGGGCTGGTACATGACTGAGCGGGGGCTGTGGTACATGAGTGAGCAGGGGCTGTGGTACATGACTGAGGGGGGGCTGGTACATGACTGAGAGGGGGGCTGGTACAGGACTGAGATGGGGCTGTGGTACATGTTTGGTCAACGACCGGCCCACTACTAGGATAGGACAGCGGCCCATTGGTACTGACTGACACTGGGCTGGCCCAATCACATCTCTTACTAAGCACCCCACCCACCAGTCATGCAGGTACATGACTGAGAGGGGGGCTGGTACATGACTGAGATGGGGCTGTGGTACATGACTGAGAGGGGGCTGTGGTACATGACTGAGAGTGGTACATGACTGAGAGGGGGCTGGTACATGACTGAGAGGGGGCTGGTATACAGGACTGAGAGGGGGCTGGTATACAGGACTGAGAGGGGGCTGGTACATAACTGAGAGGGGGGCTGGTACATGACTGAGAGGGGGCTGGTACATGGCTGAGATGGGGCTGTGGTACATGACTGAGAGGGGGCTGGTAGATGACTGAGAGGGGGCTGGTACATGACAGAGGGGGGCTGGTACATGACTGAGAGGGGGCTGTGGTACATGACTGAGAGGGGGCTGGTAGATGACTGAGAGGGGGCTGGTACATGACAGAGGGGGGCTGGTACATGACTGAGATGGGGCTGTGGTACATGACTGAGAGGGGGCTGTGGTACATGACTGAGATGGGGCTGTGGTACATGCTGAGAGGGGGCTGTGGTACATGACTGAGAGGGGGCTGTGGTACATGACTGAGAGGGGGCTGTGGTACATGACTGAGAGGGGGGCTGGTACATGACTGAGAGGGGGCTTGTACATGACTGAGAGGGGGGCTGGTACATGACTGAGAGGGGGCTGGTACATGACTGAGAGGGGGCTGGTACATGACTGAGAGGGGGGCTGGTACATGACTGAGAGGGGGCTGGTAGATGACTGAGAGGGGGCTGGTACATGACAGAGGGGGGCTGGTACATGACTGAGATGGGGCTGTGGTACATGACTGAGAGGGGGCTGTGGTACATGACTGAGATGGGGCTGTGGTACATGCTGAGAGGGGGCTGTGGTACATGACTGAGAGGGGGCTGTGGTAAATTACTGAGAGGGGGCTGGTACATGACTGAGAGGGGGCTGGTAAACAGAACTGAGAGGGGGCTGGTACATGACTGAGAGGGGGGCTGGTACATGACTGAGAGGGGGCTGGTACATGACTGAGATGGGGCTGTGGTACATGACTGAGAGGGGGCTGTGGTACATGACTGAGAGTGGTACATGACTGAGAGGGGGCTGGTACATGACTGAGAGGGGGCTGGTATACATGACTGAGAGGGGGCTGGTATACAGGACTGAGAGGGGGCTGGTACATGACTGATAGGGGGGCTGGTACATGACTGAGAGGGGGCTGGTACATGACTGAGATGGGGCTGTGGTACATGACAGAGAGGGGGCTGGTAGATGACTGAGAGGGGGCTGGTACATGACAGAGGGTGCTGGTACATGACTGAGCGGGGGCTGTGGTACATGACTGAGAGGGGGCTGGTAGATGACTGAGAGGGTGCTGGTACATGACATAGGGGGGCTGGTACATGACTGAGATGGGGCTGTGGTACATGAGTGAGCGGGGGCTGTGGTACATGACTGAGGGGGGTCTGGTACATGACTGAGAGGGGGGCTGGTACATGACTGAGATGGGGCTGTGGTACATGACTGAGAGGGGGCTGGTAGATGACTGAGAGGGGGCTGGTACATGACAGATGGGGGCTGGTACATGACTGAGATGGGGCTGTGGTACATGACTGAGAGGGGGCTGTGGTACATGACTGAGATGGGGCTGTGGTACATGCTGAGAGGGGTCTGTGGTACATGACTGAGAGGGGGCTGTGGTACATGACTGAGAGGGGGCTGTGGTACATGACTGAGAGGGGGCTGGTACATGACTGAGAGGGGGCTGGTACATGACTGAGAGGGCGCTGGTATACAGGACTGAGAGGGGGCTGGTAAATGACTGAGAGGGGGGCTGGTACATGACTGAGAGGGGGCTGGTACATGACTGAGAGGGGGCTGGTACATGACTGAGAGGGGGGCTGGTACATGACTGAGAGGGGGCTGGTAGATGACTGAGAGGGGGCTGGTACATGACAGAGGGGGGCTGGTACATGACTGAGATGGGGCTGTGGTACATGACTGAGAGGGGGCTGTGGTACATGACTGAGATAAGGCTGTGGTACATGCTGAGAGGGGGCTGTGGTACATGACTGAGAGGGGGCTGTGGTACATGACTGAGAGGGGGCTGTGGTACATGACTGAGAGGGAGCTGGTATACAGGACTGAGAGGGGGCTGGTACATGACTGAGAGGGGGGCTGGTACATGACAGAGGGGGCTGGTACATGACTGAGATGGGGCTGTGGTACATGACTGAGAGGGGGCTGGTAGATGACTGAGAGGGGGCTGGTACATGACAGAGGGGGCTGGTACATGACTGAGCGGGGGCTGTGGTACATGACTGAGAGGGGGCTGGTAGATGACTGAGAGGGGGCTGGTACATGACTGAGATGGGGCTGTGGTACATGAGTGAGCGGGGGCTGTGGTACATGACTGAGGGGGGGCTGGTACATGACTGAGAGGGGGGCTGGTACAGGACTGAGATGGGGCTGTGGTACATGTTTGGTCAACGACCGGCCCACTACTAGGATAGGACAGCGGCCCATTGGTACTGACTGACACTGGGCTGGCCCAATCACATCTCTTACTAAGCACCCCACCCACCAGTCATGCAGGTACATGACTGAGAGGGGGGCTGGTACATGACTGAGATGGGGCTGTGGTACATGACTGAGAGGGGGCTGTGGTACATGACTGAGAGTGGTACATGACTGAGAGGGGGCTGGTACATGACTGAGAGGGGGCTGGTATACAGGACTGAGAGGGGGCTGGTATACAGGACTGAGAGGGGGCTGGTACATAACTGAGAGGGGGGCTGGTACATCACTGAGAGGGGGCTGGTACATGACTGAGATGGGGCTGTGGTACATTACTGAGAGGGGGCTGGTAGATGACTGAGAGGGGGCTGGTACATGACAGAGGGGGGCTGGTACATGACTGAGAGGGGGCTGTGGTACATGACTGAGAGGGGGCTGGTAGATGACTGAGAGGGGGCTGGTACATGACAGAGGGGGGCTGGTACATGACTGAGATGGGGCTGTGGTACATGACTGAGAGGGGGCTGTGGTACATGACTGAGATGGGGCTGTGGTACATGCTGAGAGGGGGCTGTGGTACATGACTGAGAAGGGGCTGTGGTACATGACTGAGAGGGGGCTGTGGTACATGACTGAGAGGGGGGCTGGTACATGACTGAGAGGGGGCTGGTACATGACTGAGAGGGCGCTGGTATACAGGACTGAGAGGGGGCTTGTACATGACTGAGAGGGGGGCTGGTACATGACTGAGAGGGGGCTGGTACATGACTGAGAGGGGGCTGGTACATGACTGAGAGGGGGGCTGGTACATGACTGAGAGGGGGCTGGTAGATGACTGAGAGGGGGCTGGTACATGACAGAGGGGGGCTGGTAAATGACTGCGATGGGGCTGTGGTACATGACTGAGAGGGGGCTGTGGTACATGACTGAGATGGGGCTGTGGTACATGCTGAGAGGGGGCTGTGGTACATGACTGAGAGGGGGCTGTGGTACATGACTGAGAGGGGGCAGTGGTAAATTACTGAGAGGGGGCTGGTACATGACTGAGAGGGGGCTGGTAAACAGAACTGAGAGGGGGATGGTACATGACTGAGAGGGGGGCTGGTACATGACTGAGAGGGGGCTGGTACATGACTGAGATGGGGCTGTGGTACATGACTGAGAGGGGGCTGTGGTACATGACTGAGAGTGGTACATGACTGAGAGGGGGCTGGTACATGACTGAGAGGGGGCTGGTATACAGGACTGAGAGGGGGCTGGTATACATGACTGAGAAGGGGCTGGTACATAACTGAGAGGGGGGCTGGTACATGACTGAGAGGGGGCTGGTACATCACTGAGATGGGGCTGTGGTACATGACTGAGAGGGGGCTGGTACATGACAGAGGGGGGCTGGTACATGACTGAGAGGGGGCTGGTAGATGACTGAGAGGGGGCTGGTACATGACAGAGGGGGGCTGGTACATGACTGAGATGGGGCTGTGGTACATGACTGAGAGGGGGCTGTGGTACATGACTGAGATGGGGCTGTGGTACATGCTGAGAGGGGGCTGTGGTATATGACTGAGAGGGGGCTGTGGTACATGACTGAGAGGGGGCTGTGGTACACGACTGAGAGGGGGCTGTGGTACATGACTGAGAGGGGGCTGGTACATGACTGAGAGGGGGCTGGTACATGACTGAGAGGGGTCTGGTATACAGGAATGAGAGGGGGCTGGTATACAGGACTGAGAGGGGGCTGGTACATGACTGAGAGGGGGCTGGTACATGACTGAGATGGGGCTGTGGTACATGACTGAGAGGGGGCTGGTATAAATTACTGAGAGGGGGCTGGTACATGACTGAGAGGGGGCTGGTATACAGGACTGAGAGGGGGCTGGTACATGACTGAGAGGGGGCTGTGGTACATTACTGAGAGGGGGGCTGTGGTACATGACTGAGAGGGGGCTGGTACATGACTGAGAGGGGAACTGGTACATGACTGAGAGGAGGCTGGTACATGACTGAGAGGGGGCTGGCTGGTACATGACTGAGAGGGGGCTGGTACCATGTATTGTGCATCATTGTAGGTCAAACCATTAAAAAGTTAACTTCCACAGCAGCCATTTTGGGTTTTTGTCTCTCATAAATTGTCCCCGCTTTTTTTTTTTTTAAATACACCCGGCTACCTTTGTTTATTAACCCTCCTAGATGCCAAATCCATTGAGAAACGAAGTGCCACAGATGACCCAACTACTAGGTCCATATCGTATCATAATATTATTTAAAAAATCATTAGGATAAGGGTTCCCTTGATAAAGATCATATAAATCACACATACAAAGATCCAACTATTACTCCTCTCTGAACATGAATATAAAACAAAAAGGTGATATATTAACTGTGTAAACCTTATGCAATATTCATCATTGATATTTGGATACTTGAAATCTGTATGAACTGAGTAGTTAGTATCAAATGAAATAAGATGGAACAGCTCCATGAATTAATTGAATAAACAACTATTTGCTCATTACCAGTATGGTATTGCTTAAATTGTACAGCTTTTTGCACATCTTTGTCAGGGAATTCCAACAATTCTGGACCTGAATGTACCAGTTAATTGTAATAATTTCTCTCTCTCCTTATGTCTAGTCAAGCCAGGTTGTGGAGGAGAGAGACATGGATGAACAGGCTATAGACTAATTTGCCCATCCTGAGCCTGCTATGATGCAGATGTTTTTACATCACCACCGAAAACAAGATTCAGCCAAGAGCGAGTGAGTACACTGGTCCACTTGTCCATGGCACTTACTACCCAACTTTGTAGTGGTTTGGGGGAATAGTACAGTAGGTATGCATATTTAAGGGGACCGCAAGGATGGTGTACTGGTGGGTGGTGTCCGACCGATTATGGTGGGCCGGTCTGGGCCAAAAAAATAAATGGACCTCCCTAATTTCTAAACCCTGGCGTCGGCCCTGCGCACACAGCATACGATTTTTGCCAGGCGACCGATTTTTTAAGCAAGGCGACCGACAGAATTGGATCGCTTCCATTGTTATGAATGAGACAACCCACACGGCAGGAGATTTTCGAGCGACGATCGCGCAGCAACTTCTGTCGCCTGGCTAAATATCGCCTCAATCCTATTTTTTTTAGACGACGGCAGGCGACACAGCAAGGACAATGATGAAATAACATGACTTCTACTGGTGTATCATTTGTAATTAGTGGTGGGACTCGATAAAAAATTGTAATCGAATTAATTCGAGACTTTATAGTTAATTAACCCTCATGTTGTGTTAGGAATTGGCACCACTGACCATTGTTAGCGGGTCAATGTTGACCCGAGGTCTAACTCAGTCCTGACCACTAAAAAGAAAGGAGTATCATTCAATATAGTTAATACTACATCCTAACTAACATTATATGCATTCATAACCATATAATCCCATTGTAATATAATTGTATGGCCCCTGAGACACATCATGTCCCTTATTTTTAAGATGAAAATGAGGTTGTTCAATCATAATATACTAAATGTGAAACCCATAGATAATAATGTTTTCTGACTATAATAGAACAATAAAAAAGTTTAATTTAGCCAAAACACGTTGGCAGAACACCATTTAATTTTATAAATTAATTATATATATATATATATATATATATATATATATATATATATATATATATATATATATATATATATATATAAAAAAAAACAGGATTCAAACTAGCTTTTTGGCAAGCCTTAGTGTTTCGGAGACAGGGATATTGCTGCTGTGCCACAGTCTCACACACTTAACACAGCTTGAATCTTTTCATCTTATAGTACACTATGACAAAATCGTTGGTAAACAAGTGTGAAAATGCTGAAAATATACACATTGACTGCTGATTTGACAGGTTTTAACTGTTTAATGATTTTATTCAGAAACATTGCGTGTTTAAACAAACTTATTGTTACCAAAAAGCATTACACTAACAGCGTTGTGATCGTTTTCTTCTGATGAAATGAATGGACAAGAGAGCCGTCCGTCGGCGGCTAATGAAGTTAGATTTGACACGTTTTAATACACTTTGACTGCTGATTTGACACGTTTTACTTATTCATTCTTTAATTCAGCAACATTAATTCATACAGTCTGTAGACATAGGACGTTGTTGTTGCGTCCTATGAATGAAGTCACCAGCTGTAATCGAACTGAATGTAACTCTAGCTTTGTCGAGCGCGGAGCTCCTCCAATGAATGTACAAAAAGCTGGCGCGTCGGGCCGTTGTCACCAGCTGTATTCGAGCGCCCCTGCTGGTCATTGTTACCGTTAATACGGTGCCCAAATGTTGGTCCAACGACAATTCATGGCTGCATCTGTACATTCAAAAATACACACTTGTGCACACATGCACACACAAGTATATAGATACACAAGTATTCACATTATGGCACAAGTACATTTGCGCACTTTCTCATCTCTTGACATACACAAGTACGCACATACACACACACACTCATTTTAGCCAACGTTTACGTTCACTAACCCGTCTCTCTGAGACACACACACAGAGACACGTTTCCTGGTTGCCATTAGGAGTGCTTACTGAAGCAGAGGTGGGAGGATTCAGCACTGTTCTCCAGTGAATAGTGTTAGATTCTGGTCTCACTCAGCAGGCAAATGAAGCGTGAGCAGTCTGAAGGGCACACACACACACACACACACACACACACACACACACACACACACACACACACACACACACACACACACACATACAGTACATACAGTACATACACACACAAACTCACAGTCTCACATCGAGAAGGAGGGAGGCATAGGAGGAGCTGGGCAGACACAAACCTTGTGTGGCAGCTGGTTATACCTTGTATCTCAGTAAATATTGTTCCATTCAGACAAACACACACACACATACATATGTTACACATTCATATATACACACACACATGCAAGCAGACAAACATATACACCCACATGTAAAAATGTGCATGCATGCACACACACACACACACACACACACACACACACACACACACACACACACACACACACACACACACACACACACACACACACACACACACACACACACACACACACACACACACACACACACACACACACACACACACACACACACAGACACTAGTGACTAGTAGCTCAGTGCACTGTAACCCAAGCAAAGGAATGTAGCAGCAGAACAATGTTAATGGATATGAAGCAGCCATGTGTGCTATTGTAGCAGTAGCCAGGGTAAGAAGAGGACAGCAGAAAAGACAGGACAAAGGGCTCTGACATGAGCTCACACACACACACACACACACACACACACACACACACACACACACACACACACACACACACACACACACACACACACACACACACACACACACACACACACACACACACACACACACACACACACACACACACACACACACACACACACACACACACACACACACACACACACACAGACAGACAGACACACACACACACACACACACACACACACACACACACACACACACACACACACACACACACACACACACACACACACACACACACACACACACACACACACACACACACACATGCATGCACATCCCATTCTATCCCTAAGTGCAACACTTACCCCAGGCTTACATCTCAAACAGCAAGCAGTGGTTGAAAAGTATTTAAAACTCTTAAAACAAGAACCTTCCATGTATTGATTGGTCGTTGATACTAGGCACACAGTGTTGGCTGGCGAGCCCAGTGAGGAAAACAAAGAAGAAGGCAAAACAGGAGAAGGTATTAAAAAGAGATGAGAGATGAAAGCGAATGAAGTCAGCACTCTAATGCTTTTCCTGCTCCTCTCCTGAGAGTGTGATTGGTGTGTGCGTGTGTGTGTGTGTGTGTGCGTGTGTGTGTGTGTGTGTGTGTGTGTGTGTGTGTGTGTGTGTGTGTGTGTGTGTGTGTGTGTGTGTGTGTGTGTGTGTGTGTGTGTGTGTGTGTGTGTGTGTGTGTGTGTGTGTGCGTGCGTGCGTGCGTGTGTGCATGTGCGTGCGTGCGTGCGTGCATGCGTGCGCGTGTGTGTGTGTGTGTGTGCGTGTGCAGAGAATATAGAAAGCCCTCCAACTCTGAAAGATGAAGAACATTGTTTGAGACATGTTCTTGTTTTGCTGTGTACCGATGTCTTCTACTTCTATCACTTGTTGGAATTCCCAGCGCTCTTCCTACATAATTGGAAACCTGTACACGGAGATGAATGCACATGATCTGAAGGAGAACAGAAGCCGCAACAAACACCGGGAGAGAGGGGGAAGTAATGTAGCATAATGCACACATAACACCCAATCAGAAGACATGAATCATTTCTCAATCGCCTTAGTAATCATCTTTGCGGGATTATTTTACAACGTACCCGTTTTCAATGAACACGTTTACGGTGACTTCAAAATGTTTAACCTCTTAACTGCTTGACTTAAGTCGTTTCTGGGCCTAAGTCGTTCAGTGCCAAGAACAACCTCTTCCGCCCGGCGGACCGCAAATGACATCATGACATAAATCAATCTCTCCAGAAAAGTATCGTTTTTTCCAAACGTATTCAAGTATAAACATCATAACCATGTCACAATGGCATTTACAATGTATATTATCATCAATACGTTCGTTTAGGAATAGGTTAAAGTGTTATTAGATAGATTTGACTTTTCAATTTGGTCTGTTTATTTGGCGAGAGGCGACCTGTATATTTTGAACCATGGGAATTGTAGTTTTTTTGGCTGCCATTTTGAAGAGGCCAGCACTAGCTGTCGATATGCGTTGGAATTTTTCAGAACTTACACTTCCTGAAAGCCTCTATGGGGTTTCAAGCTTCATAATTCTGTATGCATTTTTTTAATAACTCTTATTATTCGGGATAATAGCCACAAAAACGTAATGTTATTGACAAATATTGAAGCGCAGTTAGTTTATCTTCCTTATTTTTTGTATGCAGCAACAATTACATTTGAAATTAGTTTCAAAACGGTTGCACCCTGATCAAAATAAAAAAGTACAGTAGATTACAGTAGATTTCATTATCTGTTCTTATGCACACCTGGTGATACTAAATCCAAATTGAACTTGGCTATTTGAAAGATTATATATATATATATTAGAGCTGGGCCGTTAACGGCGTTAACGTGCTGCGCTAACGCTATACTAGTATCGCGCGATAATATAATTAACGCATTAATCTAATTTTTTTTATTTTTATTTTTTTTTTACCTTTATTTACCCAGGGTAGGTTCGCTGAGCACAGATGCTCTTTTTCAGGAACGCCCTGCTTAACATTCACACAGTTCCATTCACACCTGGGAGCTGCCCAGTACAACCACAGTTGACACCATTGGCCACTGAGCAACTCCACTGGAGCAGTTGATTCAAGCCATGTCACATAGTTCAAGTTTGAAATTATTCTTTCTGTTTTGCTCCTGAGAGTGCTAGATACTGTACTGTACTGGTAATATTATTTATTTGTGTTAACTTCTGAATAAAACAACTTATTAAACACAAGTACATCTTATTGAACATTATTTTGATATTTCATTACCAATTATCATAGCAAAACAGCTTTTTCAAACAGTCTGCATTTTGGAAACGGGAGATGGGCTCATGGTGTAATGGGCCACCTGGCCTGAGAAACATAAGGAGGAACGAAAAAGTAAGGACTTACTTCTGGTCATTATTTGGGTAGAACACACTTTTTTTTTTTGAGCCATTTTAATCTAGATTAATCTAGATTAAATCCAGGATTGCAGATTAATTAATTAATAAAAAATTAATCTATGCCCACCTCTAATATATATATATATATATATATATATATATATATATATATATATATATATATATATATATATATATATATATATATATATATATATATATATATATATATATATATATATATATATATATATGTGTGTTACGCACCCCAGTAAGGGGACGCAACACAAGGAGCTGTCTCAATTTTTAAGATGACTGTAATTACAGTAGATTTCATTCTTGGTTCTTCATGCACGCCTGGTGATACTAAATTCAAATTTAACTCTGTCATTGGAACGAGTAGATTTGGCCCGATCCATAGATGTGCAAAATCGCTATAATAAGGTAATTTATAGGCCGGTTATTCTATATTCTATATAATAATATTTTTAATTGCATGAATTCAGTACTGTATCTACACAACCTTCTGTTTACTCATCTTAACTTTATTCATTTCCTAAGATTTGTTGTACACGTGATCTCAAGAAGGTACTGAGCGAGCTCAGTGGCAGTTTTTCCTGTCTGGTAATTTTTAGCATGGTGTTATTCACTGTCAAAGATGCAAAGAAAAATCATAATTAATATTCTCCTTTTGTTTCATCACAATTTAAGCAAGCCTAGTAATATACACACTATTTCTAATAGATGTCCCTAGAAACCAAGAACATGCAAATGGACCTTGTATAAGTGGATCAATCTTCAATTTACTTAGGTATGTATTTTTTGGCGGATTTTCAAAAAATAGGGCTCAGGCTTAAGATATTAAGGGGTTAAACATTCAGAAGTGAAACGTCACACTGGATCATCTTGATCTCAATGTTGAGGCGTAATTTTCTCTTTTTTTTTAATAATGTTCCTTCATTTCATTTTCATAAATTGTATTAGGGCTAACCCCTATTAGTCGAATAGTCGACTAATCGATCGAAAGGAGCCGTAGTCGACTGCCAACCTCTTAGTCGAATAAAAAAAAATATATATATATATGTATATATTTTTTATTATTATTATAAATTTTTTTTATCATTCTTTCCAAAAGAAAATACGCCTAGAAGTGTGGCTAACGCTAATGGCACGCATACCAGAGGCTAACTGCCTAAGAAAACAGGCACAGAGGCACTGAAAGAGGATTTCACCCATCTAATGAACACACTAGACTAGACAAATATCAAGATGTATCCCAGTGGACCAATTGCATGCTTTTGCAGAGGACAAGAAGCCTTCCTTCAGACATTAAGCACAGCCCAAATGGAATGATAAAAAAAAAAAAAAAAAAAATTAATAGTCTACTATCGGCTAATTTCGGCCAATTGATTGATTGATTGATTGATTGATTGATTGAAAACGTTATTAACATATTGCAGAATGGGTACAATACAGTACAGCTCAATACACACAATTGTTAAGGGGATGCAGACCAGAGAAAGACTTTTGTCTTGTTTACATCAGGGTCCCCCATTTTCAATTCATCAGGAATCATAGTCGACTATCCAAATCCTTAGTCGGGGACAGCCCTAAATTGTATCAACGATCTTGTTACGTCCCCAGGCCCGGCCCTGACGCGTGTATCACTTTTGCAACGGATTTGATTTCCGGGGTTGGCCTGATTGGCCGCGACGGCCACGTGACACGCCGCGGCCCCGCACCGCGGCAGCGGCCGAGGCGAAAAGGCCAGAGGTTGCTGTGTTTCACTGCCGCTTTCCCACTTCAACGCCGCAGCAGCATTGCCGTGCCTAGCACAGTCTCTAACAGTAACAGTAAGAAGCATTAATGTTGCTGAATTAAAGAATGAATAAGTTAAACGTGTCAATTCAGCAGTCAAAGTGTACTAACTAACTTCATCAGACGGCCGACGTACGGCTCTCTTGTCCATTAATGGATATATAATGGATATTTTATTTATCTGCCACCGTGGTGCTAATGGTTAGTCCTCATACCCGCGTTCGAATCCCCCCTTTTTCTAATTTTTTTTTTTTTGCGATGTAAATGCTTCAATCTGGCGCACTTTGAGAGCTATATAAAGAATGACATCCTCAAAGCATGTAGATTTATAATATTTTTGCGTATACAGTCATTAATATTATATTCCAAAAAATAATATTAGACACGCAGGGTTTCAAACTCGGGTCGTCCGCTACCGCGCGGGACCCTGGAGTAGTTTCCCTTAACGTCCATCCACTCGCCTCTTAACAACGATCCATTCCCTTATCCACCATCCACTCCCTGTTTACAAAACCATGTATTATTTTGGCCATATGTGGCGCTGTTGCGAGTTTGTGGATGCTGCGCCGCTGTATCCACATTAAGAGAAGAAGAAGAACAAAAGATTAGATCCGTTTAGCAGAGCTGGAGAAAGTCGCGTTTTTTTTCTCAACCTGTTAACGTTTGAAGGTGAGTTTAAACTACTAAATAAGATCCGATTCCTAAACACTGTCAAAACAGCAGTCATATATGTATATTTTCAACAATACGTTTGTTTACCAATAGGTTATTGGGTTTGTGTTGCCGCTGTTTAAAGAGACTCCAATTGAATTGATTTACCGAGTGACTGAGTTCGTCTTTTTTTCAAATGTAAACTACAGTATAAGATCCCAACAATGTCACAACAGCAGTCATACTGTATATTTTCAACAATACGTTTGTTTACCAATAGGCTAAACTGTTTTTGGGTTTGTGTTGGCAGTTTCAACAGTTGGATGTACTCGGTGAAGCTGACTGAGTCGTGTTTTGTTTCTGCACAGCAGATCTATAATAATGATAATACATTGTGTCCTATCTATCTATCTCACTATCTACCTGCTATGCTTTTATTTTTTACTCCGTTTATTTGATCAGGGACAGTGCATATCAATCAACAGTTATACATTTATAAATGAATACAAATTAAAAACTGTAAATATGCCAACATTAGCAGGGTTGCTAGTTTTCAGTTGTAGTCCCTGGGCTAGATGTTTAAAGCCCAACCTCCAGGTTAAACCCTACTGATCAATTATGGGTAGTTTACATCATTGGTATATAATTATATATATATCTGTACATATCTCTTACCTACTCTTACTAGTTACACTGCTGGTCAGAATGACTTACTACCATAGTGTCTTTATACCTGTATCACTGTACATATTAATACTATATCTAAATCTGTACATATCTCTTACCTACTCTTACTAGTTACACTGCTGGCCAGTATGACTTACATTTACATTTACATTTAGTCATTTAGCTGACGCTTTTATCCAAAGCGACTTACAAGTTCTGTGCGACAAGACAGCAAGAAGGGTATAACTATATCAGCTGAGTAACAATGTTCATCAAAGTGTTGCGTGTTACAGTGTAGGTTAGTTTATTAGGACAAGTGCATGACAGTAAGGTTAGTCGGGGTTAGATCTACCATAGTGTCTTTATACCTGTATCACTGTACATATTAATACTATATCTATATCTGTACATATCTCGACAAATGCACCCATTTCATTGGCTGTCAGTCTGTTACACCTATACACGGCTGGCCTCCGCTTGACAGGAATGAGCACTAACCATTACACCACTGTGCCAGACAAAATATATCCATTATATATCCATCAATGGACAAGAGACCCGTGTTTCTAAAGATTACAAACATCACAAAACAAACTGGTCAGACTACTGTTACTGTTAGAGACTGTGCTAGACGGCATAAGCGCGGCGCGATGTGAAAGGCGAAGTGAACTCCAGCGTGCCACTGGTAACGCAGTGGGAAAAGTGATTAAACAGCTCTGCACTCAGGCGATGTGGCGCGACAATGCTGATGCGGCGTTGAAGTGGGAAAACGGCAGTGAAACACAGCAGCCTCTGGCGTTGCTGCCTCGGCGTGTCACGTGGCCGTCGCGGCCAATCAGGCCAACCCCGGAAATCAAATCCGTTGCGGAAGTGATACACGCGGCCCTGACTGGGCCGGGCATGAGAATGACAGTGGACAGTTCCCTCCTCCTGACATTGGTTCCCTACCTCCCTCTGGTGACCTAAGCCTGATGGTGCGGTCGGCCATCTTATGTTGGTTTCAAGTAATTTAATGGGTTTCTAATTATTTGGTATCCTGGGCCATCCCTGTCTGTGTTTGATGTCGTCCCCCTGTCTGGTTGTGTGTGTGTCATTGCCTTTGTGTCTAGTTGTGTTTATGGTGTCAATGCTTTTTGTGTCTAGGTTGTGTTTGTGTTTCTGTGTTTTGGCCTGGCCCTGCCAGGTGTTGATCGTTGTTAATTAGTGTGGGTATTTAGGTGTCATTTTGTCTTCACTTCCTTGTGGCGTCATTGTCTCCTGTACCCTCATTGTACCTTCACCTACTTCGTGCCTCCCCTTGCCTCGTTTCATGTCCGTATGTGCTGTAAGTTGTTATATTTCCCATTTTCGTTCATCTTTGTTTCTTTCCGTCCCCTCAGTGTTGTTTTGTATGATTTTGTTAGTAAACTTATTGTGATTTCCACGTATTCTGCCGTCTCTGCCTCCTCTCTTCCCTTTGCAATTACGTTCTCACCCTCTCAGCACCTAATCCTAACAGATCTTGAAAAATCATAGCGAACACGTAGACAATACACAATAACTTGTAGTGACCTGGAAAGTTAATGTCACGGAATGTTTGAGCTTTTTTCCAGCATACAAAACCAAATCCATTGGGTCTCATTCTCCAACGGACTTACAACAAGAAATTTGCTCTCAGGGCCATTTGAGACATCTTAGGGCCGGTTGTGGGATTCCCCAACCGTCCCTAAGATTGGATTCGGCCCGTGACTGAGAGCAGGATTTACGAGTGCTGAGGAGCACACTTAACTTGACAAACTGGTGTGCTCCGTGTTCGTAATGGCTTTATTTGGGAGGAATCATAGTGATTCCTTCATGTCAACCCTACAGACCTCCTTGGAATTAAGGGGAGACAACCCCCCTAAAATACAATTTTCCTGTTTTTGGGGCAATTTTGAGATTTTTGTATAATGTTGCCCCTTTACATGTCTTCTTTCAAACTAGTGACAAGAAAACGTCAAAAAAACACATTTAGTTTCTTATTTTGCTTCATTTTGCATGATTGCATCCATAAATGTGCACATATTGAATGGGGAAGTGCCTCATTTGCATATATAAACATACAATTTAGAAAACTTGCAATATATTTTTTCTTAGTTTATATGTACATAACAAACTGGGCATGTGTCATAGTGATATCTATTCAAATATTTTGTTTGCCTATTAGGGGGTACAGTAATCGGGTGTGTTGTTTGTTACTACACTGTTACTACTACTACATCATTATTATTATGTTATTCAGTTATCAGGCATGTGTTTAGGTTGTCTATTACTAATGGTTTGATTGGGTGTTGTGTTTGTAAATAGCGGTTTCAAAAAGAAATGTATGGCATTTTACAATACAGAACTTTGAAGGCGTTTTAGACATGTACCATTTCCCTAGCATCTACACACACGAAACTTTCCACCTGTATTCATATCTATATCCTGTTTCTTTGTGACAAAGGGTTTGTTGATATGTCATAGCCTGATTTACAGACAATACAAAACTTTAAAGGCGTTTTTCTCAAAATGATATTATATGAGTTTGTATTACACATAAAACAAAAAATCTCAATTTCTCTAGTACCTCCACACACCAAACTGGCCACGTTTCCTCCTATCCATATATTTTTTGATATATCACTCATCCACATTTTTAGAACATTTTATACAAAAAATGTATGCGAAAAATTATTTGTTTATGACTAGGGGGTCATAAAAGGTCATAAATCCCTGTTCGGGTGGCATATCAAAAAATCCTCTAACGAAAGGTTTGTTTTTTAATGTACTGTAGTAACTGTAGTTTGAAAATTTTTGCTCGGGGTAACAGCCAAAAAAGGGCCATTTTGAATAGACCATTAGGGTAATGTATTGGGTAATAAAGTTATGCGAGCAATAAAGTTATGCGTTTATTTAAAGTTATGCGTTTTTGACTATTCTAAACAATTAAGATGTTTGCAAATTATTTCATCCTTTATTAAGTGGTCTCCCCTTAATGAATTAATCATAATTTAAATAAATATTTGTACGATAAAGAATTACACATTTGATGTCGGAAAAATAAATAATATGGATTCATCTGATCACTGATTTACCATATCTGAACCAGCTATTTTGGCCAAATGTATAATTACTTAATTACTCAGATATTCACATAATAATAATTATTATTGTGAAATGATTGAAAATAATAATTATGTAATGCCTTCTGTGGCATTTGTATTTCTTATTTGTTACATATCTGTTTTATTGATTCATTATACAATTGAAAGAATGCAGGTTATAGCCAACATGCAATATATCCCATTGATTGGTACAATGGGACAGACATTTGTTTTATATAGCTATAACCTGCATTATTTCAAATATATCATTAATCAATCAAACAGATATTGAAATACACTATGTAGCCTACTACACCAACACTGCAAATGCCAGTGGATAAATAAATAAGAACTAAAGCTAATCGCGTGGAAATAGACTGCATTAACACATTGGGTGCCACGCCCCTTCCGGGAAGTGCATAGGCTCATGCCACACATTAACCCCATGTAATTGGTCACCTTGTTTGTATAGCTAAACCTATATTTTATATTATAGCTATGGATCCAATATCATTGTCAATTGACAGTATGAACCTTCCGTTCAATATGCCATAAAGAAATATTTTTTCCATCGATACGTTCCCGTTTTATACCGTGGTGAATATTGTTATATCGGAATGATCTGGGATAATTCCTGTGAGGCTATTTATAAGGCGCAATGCTAATAACATTAAAACCATTGCGTTTCGTCCTTACACACGCTACAGTTAAAAATCCAAATGCATATGATCGGTATTATGTTCCATCATGAATGCGTGAAAGGGGGGAGGGGGGTCGTTTGTGATTAATTGATTGCCAATAACAGCATTCCTTATTACCACAACATACACTGAATTGGGGTATGGCTATGAAATCCCTGCACGATCAAGCTGAAATTGACTTGCTCTTACCTTTTGCCGGATGGATTCCAAAAAGAACGTTATACAGCATAATGAATCCGGCATCCCAAAAAGTATTCCATGCGATCTGGTAAAGCCCTCGCTTCAGGCTAACAGAAAAGTCCGCCCGGAGCGTTGTCAGTGTGACACCAGGTCTGCAACAGGGGTTACTGCATTATCGAGACAGCGCCACTACCAGGATCTGGCCGGTACTGCACCTTCGGAGTCCCAATATGCCTTTTCCAGCCAAAATACAGCTCTGTGACATGAAATAGGATATTAATATGGAAAAAAAGGAAAAACGAAACAGAAATGAGAATCTTCATTTCCGGCACTATACAATACATTAATCTAATCTCATTTTGATCGGTCGCAAAGCGCTTCTGCATATCGGCCACCATTTTTACACGGTTGCATCATCAGTTGCATTCTAATGAGCTGGACAAGTGTGTCTAACTATTGAATTTTTGCGATTTCATCTGCACACGGCACAGAGCCTGTCCTTATAAGGAGCTCTCTGAGGCATTGTTTGTATGCAAATTACCTAGATGGGAACGCACGTTCATGTTTCTGAATGGTGACATTCCTCATCGCCGGCATCCCAGCTGTGATCGTTTGAGCCACTTAAGACAACTTCCCCACACGTTGGGGAATCAGAGTGAACTTGTCGTCGATTCTGTCTCAGTCGGTTCCAAGATGGTTGCCCTAAGAGAAGTCTTTGGAAAATGTTGGAGAATGAGACCCATTGTTACCTACATGTATCCTTAACCTCTTAACCCCTAGCCATATTTGCAGAAAGTTTGCCTAAAAGTACATACCCAGTAAATGGAAGATTGCTCCACTTCTACAAGGTCCATTTGCATGTTCTTGGTATCTAGGGACATCTACTGTATGTATTCCCAGTGTCAGAAATATTGTGTCTGTTACTATGCTTGAGTAAATTGTAATGACCCAAAGGAGAATATAATTTGTTTCCATCTTTGACGGTGAATAACACCATTCTAACATTGACCAAAAGTGAAAAGATGAGCTTATTCAGCACCTTCTTGAGTCAAGTCAAGTCATCTTTATTTCTATAGCACATTTACAAATGACTAAAGCCAAACCAAAGTGCTTTACAGGTACATGATAAAAACACATACACTACATACAGTAATAAGTAAGATACACCAAAGATACACCAAAATTACAGAAAAGGTACTGTACAATTAAGAAAAAAACAAGAAACAAGGTGCAACATAAAAGAGACAAGAAATGTTATGAAAAGTCCAGAGTAGCAGCTAAAGTGGCAGGCTAACTCTGGTCAAAGGCCAGGGAAAAGAGGTGCGTTTTGAGCAGTGATTTAAAAGCCTCTAGGCTCTGGGCAGATCGTAAGTGGGGGGAGGCTGTTCCAGAGCCAAGGGACAGCAGCAGCGAAGGTTCTATCTCCCCTAGTTTTAAGCCTGGTCCTAGGCACCTCCAGCAGCAGGTGGTCAGCAGATCTTAGGGGCTCTGGATGGGGCATGGTGATGCAGGAGCTCAGCTAGATACAATGGAGCCAACCCGTGTAGTGCTTTAAAAACGGTCAGTAATAGTTTTTCTTTTTTTGATCCACTTTTTCTCCCAATTTTCCAATTCTTCCCTCCCCTGTATTGAGCGTTGCTAGACTATGCCTCCCACTGGTCCGGTACACGAGGAGGCAGCCTGTCGCATCTTTTCACCGCAGCAGCTCGAACTCTCAGTGGCGAGGAGTAACGCGTGGGAAGCTCACACTGCCCCCGATACTTCCTGTTTCCGCCGCACCGGTGTCACCCAATCGACCTGTAGGAGTCGCTGTCCACAGCGTCCAATCCCCACCCACCGGCTTTCCCACCCTCTAACACTGCCAATTGTGTTAGTATGACGGCCGGCCAAGCCGGTAGCAACGCAGAGAGCTGGGCTCGATACCAGCATCTCCTGCGTTAGTGGCGAGCGTCTTGCCCACTGCGCCACTCAACCGCCGTGGTCAGTATTAGTTTATAATCGATACGGAAACGGACAGGGAGCCAGTGGAGTGAAGCCAGGACTGGTGTGATATGGTCACGTTTTCTGGTACCAGTGAGAAGACAGGCAGCCGCATTTTGTACCAGTTGCAGGCAACAGAGCAGCGACTGGTCAATGCCAACATACAGTGCATTGCAGTAATCCAGCCAGGTCGAAATAAAGGGCCTAGGGCAGTGGTGCCAAACCAGTCGACCTCGATCGACCGGTAGATCGCGTGCTGGTTTCAAGTAGACCGTGAGATTATTTAGGTAGGTGACAAGTAGACCAAGCGAAAATCTGCGAGCCCAACTCAGATAAAGTTTTCCACCTGGCCGCTGTGTGTATTTGCCATGTCTTGCCCCTGCATCAACGGAGGCACAGTATTCCAATACACATCATACATCCTGCGCAGTGAGCAGGTATAATCACTGAGGCCACATCTGGTCTTTTGTGAGTCAGAGGAGCGCAAAGTGCCGCAACGTGCATGCGCGAGCGTGCGTGACAGCCCTGCGCAGGTATATCGTCTTGTCTTTTGTGAGTCAATGTGTACTCAGATATTTGTGATCGACACTGTCTCGTAACTAAAGCACTTCCAGGGGGGGGGGGGGGGCTTTCCAGGCCAAGCATATAAAGCTGATGATAAAGTTGATTCATTTAACCTGGAAACTCTCAATGGATAGGTCTCTTGTCAGAAGCGGCGCGTCACGTGCGTGTGTTCCAAATGCTGGCAAGAGAAAGGCAAAATTTAGTAGTAGCGTACCAGAACTACTATGAAACGGAGTAAAATAAGTTATGATCCTAAATACTTGGCATATGGATTTACTTGGACTGGCCAAGAAGATGATCCGAGACCACAGTGCGTTTTGTGTTACGAGATCCTTTCTAACGAGAGCTTTAAACCAAGTAAATTACAGCAGCACTTGGAAACTAAGCATCCTAAATTTAAAACAGTGATTTGAAGCCCATCATCTGTAGCCACATAGAAGGGCTCGTTGATCAATTTTGGAATTATTTCCCCGAAAGAAAGAGCACAGACAATTTGAACAACTGGATCCAAGATCCGTTCATTGCACATGGCGCTCGCAACAGGCCTCCCTCTGTCTGAGCAGGAGGCATTGATCGATCTTTCGTGTGACGAGCTACTGAAAGTCAAGTTCACTGGACAGGCCCTCGCAAAGTTTTGGATATCAGTCCGGAACGACTACCCAGTGCTGTGTAATGCTGCACTGAGAAAGCTTGTCCCGTTTGCATCAACATACGTCTGTGAAGCGGGATTCTTGGCTCTGACATTAATAAAAAATAAATGCAGATCTCGCCTCAGAGTAGAAGCGGATCTGCGCCTCTTTCTCAGCACAACGCAGCCACGTATCATGGAACTATGTTCAAATGTACAAGCACACCCTTCCCATTAAGTCTCGTTTTTGTTTATTCTTGAAAAGCGCATGTGAACGCATAAAAAATGGCTAAATATGCCTTGATCGTTTTATAAATATGTATACAGAAACAATTCCGTTTGATAATATTCATTAATTTCATTAATAACATTCTTGTCATTCTTGTAATTCCTACACTGATATATAAAATATCATATTATATTATATACTCATTCAATATGCACATGACAGAAAATATTATATGCCATGTGCATATTGAATGGGTATTATTAATATACTACTAATTTACTACTAATACTAGCCGAGAGTAGGTCAAATTTGGGCTGGTAGCTCTCGGCTAGGTGGCAAATTAAAAAGTAGATCTTGGTTCAAAAAAGGTTGGGCACCCCTGGCCTAGGGCATTGACATTAGGGTCAACCGAATCGTTACTAAATACAATTATCTCTGTTTTCTGCTCATTTAAGTTGAGAAAATTTGCACTCACCATATTTTTATGTCAGCCAGGCAATCTAGCAGTGGCTGTAGTGAGATCAGAATCTATGCAAATCAACAAAGGGCAGATGATTTACAGGGTTTTTTGAATGAATGATCTTTATTGTCATTGTAACAGGTACAACAAAAGTTTAAATGCAAGCCGTAGGTGCTAATAATCAACACAGTCCTAAGATAATAAAAACAAGAGTGAGACATAAATAGACATAAATAGGGGGGATATAAAATATTGCACTATTGCCTTGGTGGTACGGTAGTTTCTCGTATTGTACAGGGGTGGGGGGGTTGCGGAGGAGATTGTTTTGATTAAATCTTAGCCGAGTTTAGTTCACTTATGGGGTAGAAACTGAACTTAAGTCTGTTAGTCCGGGTGGGCATGACACTGAAACGCCTGCCTGAACACAGCCGTATGAGATGTTTGTTGCCAGGGTGGTGGGTCTTTGAGTATTTTGACTGCCTTCTTGAGACAGCAGGAGTTGTGAAGTTCTTCCATGGAGGGGAGAGGAGAGGGCATCCAATGACCTTCTGGGCCGAGTTGACGACCCTCTGGAGCGCTTTTCTCTCTGCGGCTGTGCAGCTGAGGAACCACACGCTGATGCAGTACGTGAGGATGCTTTCCACGGAGCAGCGGTAGAAGGACACAAGCGGGTCTTGTCTGAGGTGGTAGTTTCTGAGTATTCTCAGGAAGTAGAGTCTCTGTTGTGCCTTCTTAACGATCGCCGTGGTGTTGGTTCTCCAGGTCAGGTCATCCTCCAGGTGGACGACCAGGAATCTGATGACTGAGACTCTCTCCACATATCCCCCGTCGATGTACATAGGCTATATGACGGTCTTCTTCCTCCTGTTGTAAGAATCTCGTTGTTGGTGTGTGGACCCAGGCGCAATACAGGAATGAGAGAGAGGCAGGACACAAGCGGGGTGTAGTTGAGAAGAGGCTTTACTTCACTTCTTTGGAGTACAACTACAACAACAAAACAATAAACGTACCACAGCCTAAGCCGGCAGATAAAGAATATACAACAAAGGGTACAAGCGTGAATAGCACGGAAAGGTGCTATCACAACCACAATGGTATAATGATAATAATGTTCTGACAACAACGGACGACACAAGATACGTTTACAAACCGACAGGGGAGTACCAGGACAGCACAGAATATATACTACTAACAGTGATTGCTAAACAGGAACAGCTGGGAAAGAGGGGAACATAAATATGGACACACACAGGAACATGAATACACAGAGGGAATAAGACTAGACACTAGACTAACAGGGATAATAGGGACACATAATAATAGGCAACAAGGTCTTGAGCCAGGCAGGCATTAAACATAAGTAAACATAACAACACGGGGAACAAGAACATAGGCAATGCATTAGTGATAACTAATAATAGGCAGCCAGGTCTTGAGCCAGGTAGGGATTCAACATTGTGACAGAATGAGAATACATGAGGACAACAACAGAGTTGACAATAAATGTACGTAATGGTTGATATGAAGGGTGGCAAGGGCGACGGCCCATAGCACCGCGAACAGACCGCCCGGGGGCGCCAGAGGACTGTCCAGAAAGTTCAGATCATGACACCTGTAGTCCACGATAATCTCCCGGGTTTTTAGCTTGTTCATCTGCAGGTTGTTGGTTTTGCACAGGGCTGGCAGCTGCTCCACCTCATCACGGTACACGGCCTCGTCACCTTTGGAGATACAGCCCACCACGGTGGTGTCATCAGCAAACTTGATGATGGCGTTGCTGGATTGGACTGCAATGAAGTCGTGGGTGTAGATGAAGTAGAATAGGAAACTCAGAACACAGCCCTGAGGGGATCCGATGCTGATGGCTGTGGAGGTGTGGGGGCCTATCCTGACCCTCTGGAGGCGGTCAGACAGGAAGTCATTGGAACACCGGCAGAGGGGGTGGTCTAGTCCGAGATCTAGGAGTTTGGGCACCAGTCTGTCAGGCAGGATAGTATGAAATGCCAAGCTGAAGTCCACAAATAGCAGCCTTCTATAGCCCCCCCTTGTCCCAGGTGGGACAGGGTAGAGTGGAGAGTTGTGGCGATGGCATCCTCCGTGGACCTGTGGGCTCTGTAGGCGAACTGACAGGGGTCTAGTCCGGGCGGGAGGCTTGAGATCATGTGGGGCTTGAGTGTCTTTTCAAAGACCTTCATGGGTAGGGGTGAGTGCGACTAGACTCGTTCAGGCAGCTGATGGAGTTCTTCTTCAGAACCAGGATGATTGTGGAGGTTTTCAGGCAGGGTGGGACGATGGCCTGGGACAGGGACTGGTTGAAGATCTTGGTGAAGACCCCCGCCAGCTGGTCAGCGCAGTCTTTCAGCACCTATCCCACGACACCGTCCGGCCCCGCTGCTTTCCTTGGGTTCACTGTCTTCACCCTCGTCGGCTGAGGAGTGGCTGGGTTTGTAGTTGCTCATGTGTTGAACCCCCTGCCACACCTTCCTGGAGTCATTGCTCTGGAAGCAGTCCTCAATCTTCCTCTTGTAGTCAGCCTTGGACCTCTTGATTCCTCGTTTCAGGTTGGCTCTGGCAGTGCTGTATAACTCCTCATCACCAGACCTGAAGGCGGTGTCCCTCTCTCTGAGCAGACGCTGCACCTCTCCCGTCATCCACGGCTTTGAATTGGGATAGACCCGGATACGCTTGTCCACTGTGACAGAGTCTATGCAGTGCTTGATGTGTTCCAGCCAGAGCATGTGAGCAGCGCGGAGCGTCCGATAAATCCGCTCATCGCTCTGGATGGCTTAGTTCCGCTCTCATTCGCTCATGTTGCCCCCCACCCCAAGCCGCTCCAAGCTCGCTCAGCGCTCACCTTCATTTGCGCATCAAGCCTTCCGCGCTCCAGCCCGCTCAGCAGAAATTTTTTTATCATTTGGAGCATGATGTAAATTAGCTTGGTTTGACCAAACTACAACAGTCTGCGCCCTCTGGGCCCCTTAACAATTGTTTGTATTGAGCCGTATTGTTTGTACCCATTCTGCAATCTGTTAAATAACGGTTTTCAACTATTCTACTAGCTTTACTATGCTAATGTACGCTAGCCTAGCTGCAATGCTAAGTGTTTATACTGGCAGATCCCATTCACGTTAGCATGTAAGCTAACAACATCAGCGCTCTTTTTGTGAGACTAAACTCTCCGCTCTTGGTGGTACATTGTGTTGATGTTAGTTTCATAAAATAAATGATGCAGAACACAATGAATCTATCCTCTTTTTTTATTGCACTTTGTTTGTTTCTTTGCTGAAAATAAATGTTGCTATATAGTTCCCGAGGTGATTTAAAGATGGCAGATTTCTGTTTTGACTTAGCAGGATGTGTAGTGACTAGTGACGCGTTCACCCTTCTGATTGGTTGAAAATGGCCTTCATGTTTGAACTACATCGCCACCTATTGCTTTGGCATTGTACTACATGTATATTACATCAGTTTAAACCACTGTGTGATCGTGTGCACTGAGTGGCTGGGAGCGGCTCGGAGCGGAGGAGAGCTCTCGCTCCGGAGTCACTCTGACGCATTTTAAAGCCCACTCCGCGCTCAGTTCAAAATCCACCCGCTCCGCTCACATGCTCTGATCCCAGCACCGATGAGGTGTACAGTGCCAGGTCTTCTTGTTCAAAGACCTCCCAGTCGGTGTTCTCGAATCAGTCTGGCAGCTGTGAGGTGGCGCCTGCCGGACAGTTTTTAACTGTCTTTGGTATGGCCGGGGCACTCCTTCTGATGGGGGAGCAGGGACACATGGTCTGACTGGCCTAGATGAGCTAGTGCTTTAGCTCTGTATCCCAGCTTAATATTGGAGTAGATTCAGTACAGAATGTTGCCATCCGGACACATGCAATATTAATATAGAATATAGAATATCAGGCCTATAAATTACCTTTATTATGGCCAAGTGATACATCTATGGATCGGCCAAATCTCCTATCTGGATTTAGTACCACCAGGCGCCCGGTATAGGGCAGCAAAGACTGTGAATGAAATCTAATGTAAGTACAGTTACTTTTGTATAATGTCTATAGCTCTGCATTTCTTTTTCCCGATTGAGATGTGTTTTTTTCTTAGACGTTCACAGAAAGGTAAATAAATAATCTATATACGTTGTATTTTATGGCAATAAAGTTGAGGTTTATTCGACCCATGAGATATAAACACGACATTCACGTCAATATTTGTAAGAAAAAAATGGTTGGCCTTCATTTGTCTGCGGCTTGTTTGAGCTGGGTAGTGACGTTTTATGACATTTATAAAATAAAAAACCTTCAAAACTCTTAGGACTACAATTATTTCATGATGGTGTCCTGTCCTCACGTCCAATTTCCGATGCAATGCGCAGAGATTATTTTAAGCTAATACTTCACTAATAACAATTACAATCATTGCTAAACAAACGTAGCGCTGAAAATGTACTGCTGTTTTGATAGGGTTAATACGGACTGTATTGTATTTGTGACCTGAAATAAATCTCCAGGTATCAGGTCGATCGGGTTAAGGTTTCTGTAACTCTACAGTAGTCACCAACCCGTCGATCGCGATCGACTGGTCAATCTTTGAGACTTTCCCTGTAGATCTTTCCCTGAAAAATGAGAGTCCACATTACAGTTCTACTTTTGTTTTGATGTGGAAAGTGATGCTGCACTTAGCACTGACTGCACTTAGCACTGACTGAGAAAGTACACATTACAGTTCTACTTTATAAAATGCTAATTGTCAATATGTTTGTCAATGTTAATAAAATGAGAAAGTCCACATTACAGTTCTACTTTTGTTTTGATGTGAAAAGTGATGCTGCACTTAGCACTGACTGCACTTAGCACTGATTGAGAAAGTACACATTACAGTTCTAATTTATAAAATGCTAATTGTAAATATGTTTGTCAATGTTAATAATATGAGAGAGTCCACATTACAGTTATATTTTGTTGTGATGTGAAAAGTGGTGCTGCATAAGATGACTGCACTTAGCGCTGACTGAGAAAATACATATTACAGTTCTACTTTGACGTTTTAATGTTGGACCAAAGCATTGCATGTAATTAGAATACAGGCAAATAAGTCATTTAGTTTAAAGTACAATCTTGGCTGTCTTTTTCTCTCAACGCTTCAATAGGTAGATATTGCCTCCACCAAAAAGAAAAAAAAGTTATCTTGGGCTTAAAAAGGTTGGTGACCACTGCCCTACACTGAACCTTAAGAGGTTAGGTTGCCAGATTAGTGTGCGCCACAATAATGCAATGATTTTCATTACCATATTATAACTGATGGCATAAACAATGCCCTTTATGTGTCCCTTGCAGAGGTCTTAAATGTATGGTATGCAAACATGTTGCATGGATTTTCATAATCATTTATATGTGATGATGGATTTGCCCAAAGTCCACAGCAGTGGCGGCCCGTCAATGGGGGCGCTAGAGCGCCGCCCTCCCTGTTAAAAGAGAGAATAAAAAGATTTTTTTTTGTTTTTTGTTTTATAGCCCTAGAAATAATATAAACATGTTTAAAATGAATAATATTTACTCATTTTAAGTATGTTTGTGTTTCCAATGCACAATATAACGTTAATATATCAAATATAAATAATTGTTTCCATGAACAGGAAGTGACTGTCTGATAGAGAATAAGTTCTGTAGCCGCATTTCTCTCGGGCAACCCGTAGCCGCATTTCTCTCGGGCTAGACGCAATAGCGCTTACAGTGGGCGTGCACGCCGTGCACTGGTTTCATCGCTGTATCCGTCGCAGCCAATCAGTGCGTAACGCGCTGTGCGTTGAAATATGATGTATTATGATGGAAGCCGGGTGCGTTATAAAGCAATCAAAGCAAGCAGCGTCTATAATTTCCGTAGCCGCATTTCTCGAAGACGCTCTCTGATTGGCCGATGCCAGTTTTTTCCGTAGCCGCATTTCGCGGAGACGCTCTCTCTGATTGGCCGACGTCAGTTTTTGTTTAGTAGATAGTTACTCTATGCTAGCTGTTGTGTTGTTGTGATGCAGTTGTCTTAGAGCGTGACGGCAAGTTCTTTCGACGGTTAAGCTTAGGCACTCTTTCAAAGTTGGTTAAGGTTAGAGTTTGTTTTAGAGCAGGGCGATAGGAACGCCAGGTAGTTTGCAGGCTGTTCGACGCGGAAATGGGCAAAGACACAGCTCGTCACTCACACAGTACTTGTTGGCTAACAAAAAGAAGCTATATATGGATGCAGTGTGGACATGGATGGACATCAACACAGTCTGGACAGTGGAGTGGATATACTTTATCAAGCCCTTCTGCCTGCTGGACCACTGTGCGTTTCAACTTAACAAGGTAGAGTTGCGATCTCTCTCTCTCTCTCTCTCTCTCTCTCTCTCTCTCTCTCTCTCTCTCTCTCTCTCTCTCTCTCTCTCTCTCTCTCTCTCTCTCTCTCTCTCTCTCTCTCTCTCTCTCTCTCTCACTCTCTCTCTGATTGTGTAGGGCATATTGGAAGCGTGGCTGGATTTGACTGACTGTGATCATATTGATTGATGGCAATGGTGATAGTTGTACCTAATTAAATATTCGACAATGCGTGGTACATGTTTGCAAAATGTTTGGTATAGCGCCCCCCATCGAGAAGAATGTACCGGCCGCCACTGGTCCACAGGCTAAATGTTCCACATTCTAGGGGCCCTGACGGCTAACGTCTGATCACTGTTTGCCTTGAGGCTTGACTGGTGAGAAGGGCCCCAACCAAAGGGCCTCAGGCTGCAAGGATGTCTTCTCATCTTTCAACACCGGTTAGAGCAGTGTTTCTCAACTGGTGGGTCGCGACCCAAAAGTGGGTTGCAGGGCCATTTTGAGTGGGTCGCGGATGTGTTTTTCTTTTTTTTTGCACTACCTATATTTGTGAAAAGTGGCTTCTCAACTCTGGTCCAGCTGAAGACAAAGCAGAGGAACATATTGGACATTGAGCATGACCTCAGAGTTGCTTTGTCTACCATCACCCCAGACTTTGAGACTCTTGTCAGGAGCAAACAAAATCCTCAGTTATCCCATTAGTTCCCTGAGATGTTAAGCTAAGAAGTCTGCTAAGAAGGATATATTATTTATTATTATTATTATTATTATTATTATTATTATTATTATTATTATTATTATTATTATTATTATTATTATTATTATTATTATTATTATTATTATTATTATTATTATTATTATTATTATTATTATTATTATTATTATTATTATTATTATTATTATTATTATTATTATTATTATTATTATTATTATTATTATTATTATTATTATTATTATTATTATTATTATTATTATTATTATTATTATTATTATTATTATTATTATTATTATTATTATTATTATTATTATTATTATTATTATTATTATTATTATTATTATTATTATTATTATTATTATTATTATTATTATTATTATTATTATTATTATTATTATTATTATTATTATTATTATTATTATTATTATTATTATTATTATTATTATTATTATTATTATTATTTTATTTCATTGGGTTTTTAGCCCTAGTTGCACTTTTGTTGCAACCCCAGTTATCCCATTAGTTCCCCCAAACTTACTGTAGGTATGTTATGTTAAGCTGGGAAGTCTGCTAAGAAGCATAATTATTTATTATTATTATTTTATTTCATTGGGTTTTTAGCCCTAGGTGCACGTTTGTTGCAACCCCAGTTATCCCATTAGTTCCCCCAAACTTAGGTATGTTATTTTAAGCTAAGAAGTCTGCTAAGAAGCATATTATTTATTATTATTTTATTTCATTGGGTTTTTAGGCCTAGTTGCACTATTGTTGCAACCCCAGTTATCCCATTAGTTCCCCCAAACTTAGGTATGTTATGTTAAGCTAAGAAATCTGCTAAGAAGCATATATTATTTATTATTATTTTATTTCATTGGGTTTTTAGCCCTAGTTGCACTTCTGTTGCTCTTTTGTGTGTTTATTTCATGTTTTTAACAGTGCATGAAAGATTGTGTATTACTGCAAAAACAGATATTGAAATAAATCATAGTGGTTAAAAAATTTGGGTCGCGACTTAATGACTAAGGAAAATGTTGGGTCCCGAGGCTAGACCAGTTGAGAACCACTGGGTTAGAGAACCATGCCGGTGTGGTGATGAACCGATGTTAAAATGTATCTCCTGGTCGTGCTAACAAAATGGTAGCCTCTTGTCAAACGAATCTATGCGTGCGTTGTGCTAACGGAAAGCACTATATAATGAGTTCATGAGTGGAAACAAGAAAGCACTGGCACACAGAGAGATAGAGGTGAGCAGGGTGCGAACCACGGGGGAGCTAGGGGAGACATGGCTCCCCTAGATGAGACATCAGCTCCCCTGAAAACATGATTTGTAAATTTTTGGGGGGTCTCTAAAATACTGACAATAAATGCAATTTTTGCCATGCATTTCAAATATATCGTCATTATCGTGTATAATGCGTAAAATTTTGCTATTTTGATGTATGATTCATGATTTGCGCACTAATTCACAGTTGGTTCAATAGATGGTGACATGCATGCTATTCTTGCAATTACCATTCGGAGCGTGGCGGCGCTGCACAAATCAAACTTCACCCGCCGTTTTAAAAGAAAGAAAATAGAGGTATTCAGGATAATGTCGAAAGTTAAACGAAAAATCAAAGAAGAAAGCCTTCTAACCAATTTTGGTTTTACAAAGAAGGCGAAGCAGCCAATAGACTCGACTGAGCAGGAACCGGTAGGAGCATCTACTTCTTCAATCGCAGACAATTTTAAATTGACTGCTGGCGACGCTAACAACGTTACACCTGCTGCAGGGACTACTTCTGTGACATGCAGATTTTGAGAATTGGGCAGATCTTCACCATCAGGTGGGGGGCGAGTAATTTTAATACTGTAAAAGCAGTCTGGAATAACTACCCTGCTTTAGCGTACCACTTTAAAACAGCAAGTGAGGACGCATCTTGCAGGCAGCTGATCCCAGGCCTTTGTGGTCGCTTCTCCTGCTTGTCTTAATTACAGTAACTGTATTATTATCATTATTGCTCATTTATAAAATGTCTATGGTACGATTATTGTGCGCTGGTTACATGCTCAGCTGCGCTTTTCTTTTAGTACTAACCAGGATGCTGACTGGTGTGATAATGTTGCATTTGCCTATAATAATGTTAGACTTGATATGTTTGGTCGTTGACTTGTTGTTTGGTATTGGTTCATCTGTGTGTTTATGTGTAAATAGGACTGTTGTGTGTGAATTTCAGTGTTGGGTCAGAGGGGTTAATCGCATGTGTATTTCAATATGTGCGTCTTCATCATGCATGCAGACCTGTGTGGTGTGGACTATGTGTGGTTCTGTAACGTTACTCATACCTATAGCCTATGTCAGCAAGCGTCACAGTAAAGTCCTCCCTCTGAGGCACGCACAGCGCTGCTGAGAGAGGTGTGTGAATTAAGTACGAGTTAAAAACATCTCACTCAACTCATCTGATGGAGGGGAGAGAGAGAGACAGAGAGAGAGAGAGAGAGAGAGAGAGAGAGAGAGAGAGAGAGAGAGAGAGAGAGAGAGAGAGATTATCTCCTTATGCTTCGGCAAACATGTATCCATCATGTTTCATCCTAAAATAAAGCTTGTCTCAAAGTTTAAATACCTGCCACCGATCCACAGTGATTACCTTTCTCTCTTCATTCACTGCTCATCTCTTTCCTTCCTTCCTTTCTTCTACTTTTCCTCCTTCCTACACATTTCCTTCCTTCCTCATCTCCTCCTTCCCCCTCATTTGATTTTATCCATCGTTCCCTAGTTTATTTGACCTTTTCTTATTTTTTCCTTGCTTACAATAATACCTTCCAACTTTCCCTCCATTCTTCCCATAAACTCGCCTCCTTACTTCCTTCCTTCCCTCTGTTCTTTTTCAATTAGGGAAACCTAATATTTTATATCTGCTCTTGACTTCACATTAGTAATTCCCAGAAGCCTTTTCATTCTTCCCTCCTTTCCTTTAATCTTTCCTCCCTCTCTCTCTCCCTCTCTCTTCAGCTCCAGAGTTAGCAGCTGCTAATCAAGATGGAGCATACCAAGTGGGAGCATGCAGGGCACACACACACACACACACACACACACACACACACACACACACACACACACACACACACACACACACACACACACACACACACACGCACGCACGCATGCACACACACACACACACACACACACACACACACACACACACACACACACACACACACACACACACACACACACACATACACGCTCACACATGCACACACACACATGCTCATGCATACACACACACATGCTCACACATACACGTGCACACACACACACAAATAAACATGCACCACACATACATGCACACAGACAGACACAAATACACACATATACAGGCACAAACACACAGAAACCTACACACACACACACACGTGCGCACACGCAAACCCACCCACCCACACACATGACGATGAAGGGAGTAAGTAGGAGCCCAGGGGCTGCCTGGAGCTGTTTCCCAATCAGCACCGCTGGAGAGAACAAAAGAGACTCTGAACGTCTACAGGGGGATCACTGAGTGGGCTTCAGAGGAACACACACACACACACACACACACACACACACACGCACGCACGCATGCACGCACGCACGCACGCACGCACGCACGCACGCACGCACGCACGCACACACACACACACACACACACACACACACACACACACACACACGCGCACACACACACACACACACACACACACACACACACACACACACACACACACACACACACACACACACACACACACACACACACACACACACACACACACACACACATACCTATCTCTCTCTTACACACACACCCAAACCTCTGCATATAGATATTTCTGAAAAACACATGAAAAACCAGTGTGACATCTGAGGGGGTCTGTGATCAAACAGGCGACAGGTCACATACTGTACATATATATCTCTCTTTCTTTCCTCTCTTTCTTTCTATCTCTCCCTCTCAGAAAGTCTCTGTCACACATGCATGGTAACTTTGAACAGTTAGGATCTTCCCCGCAAAACATGCCAAGGAGGTGTGTGTGTGGGCATGTGTGAGAGAGAGAGAGATGAAGATGTCGGATAAAGTTATGACTTAAAGTCACTGGAAATATGGCTTGAAATGGTAAACATATGATATCAAAGTTGAGTGTCTCATTTAGCATAAAAAAAACTAATTTTATGGTGGATTTTTGTACTTGATTTGTTGTGATGTTTCTTCTTGACTTGTTTAAATAAGTCTTGTACAGCCCATGGGGGCATTACCTTGTGATATCGGGCTTTACAAATACATTTGATTTGATTTGATTTTGTCAGGGTTGAGTGGTGGGGACAGGACCCAATAGCAGACAGGTTGATGAGGGTTTAGTCCAGGGGTATTTTATGTAAACAAACAAGGAATACACGAAAAATATAAAAATAAACATAAACTTAAACTTAGACTAAGACGGGTAACACTTACTAGACAAGGGAACAGACAGAACAGGGCATGGCAAGAGTTCCGGGAACGGGTACGAAAGACATCCAGGGAACATGACAGCAAACGACATCAAACAAGTATATACAGGGTCGAGGGGAGACATAGCAGGGGAGAATAGTCCATTAACTGGTGGGGGGAATTGTCCATGAACCGGCGGGGGGAAAGGAACGTTTGAGCCGTCTAATTCAGAATCAGAGGACGAAGCAGAAGCTGTGTCATCTGCAAATAGTATGATGATAATCATATAATAATTGCTTAGAACAGTGGTTCACAACATTCTTTGGGCCAGTGCCTTCCATAATTAAAAATATCTTCCCTGAATAGTAGGCCTAATGTTGATTATTATTCTTTGATATATTAATTAAAAAGCACATCATTGAATGCCAAATAACAGATGTGATTTAACTGGATAGTTGGGATATCATTATCATTATCATTGAATGTAGCTACGTACAATTTGTTTACTTCTCAAAGAGAAAAACTTGAAAAAAGCAAAGCATTTATTTACCGAACTCAAAACATTTTCAAATATTTTTCTAATTATCTTCACCTAGAATAGGGGTTCTCAAACCTTTTCATACCGTGACCGTATTTTATTTACGAATTTTTTTGGAGACCCCACACTTAATGTATTGCGTAATTTCAATGTGGAATTAAGGAATATCAAAATAAAAGTACACGTTGTTGAACTTGATCATGCATATCTATTAGAAAATGTAATTACAGCACTATGTTATCAATACACATTTATAAAACGAGGCATATTTAGCCAAAATATGTTGCCAGAACAAAACAAAAAAAAAATAAAATAAAAATGTTTGTACTTTCCAATGCAATACTGTCACCTACCCGCAACCCCAATTTGGGTGCGACCCGTAGTTTGAGAACCACTGGAGACAAACAAAAACTAAAAAACAAATTATATCATAAAAAGTGCTAGTCGAAATACTTTATTGAAGTGACCGTGGCTTCAGCTGCATTTAGTGAGAAACAAAGGCTAGGCCAGCTACAGAGAATACTCCCTTAAGTGTCATACTCGGAATCTGATTGGTTAAAGAATGTGACAATCAACAAAATCTCCCCCTTTTGTCAAATGAAAATATAAGCTATATCATTGTCTGAGTTCGAAACACAAGAATTTCATTACCTGCAATGCCCCCTGTAATTGTTGTGTTTTTGACAAATAAATAACTTGAACATGAACCTGAACTTGAACAATTTATATCAGCAGAGAAGGCTTTGCTGGCCCTGACGGCCCAACTCTCCTGATATGTGTAATATAACATGGTAAGCATGACTTAATTGAAATGCGGGCCATTTTTCTTCTGTCGCAGGACGTGGGTCAAATGATCATTATCATCCTGTGCTTGTAAAGGCATGATGTCAAGCGGAGCAACTTAACCGCAGCGCCGAGCTGTTCTCCCCTCCCCCCTGGAATGCAGTTTTGAATTTAAATGGTGACTAGTTTCCATTCAAATGCAAATGTCTCGATCTGCGGAGCGCAGATCAACATGAACATTCACGCAGCGTAGTCGGCTGCGGGGTGGGGGGTGGTGTCCATGGTACATGTGACTTGTTCTATTTAAGTCACATTGACCCCAAAACATATTTTTTGTTACATACACTGTTGGAAAGTGGAGACTCTTAGCTTTTTAATGTTATCAATATTGTCTTTCTACTCAAAATGAGATTCTGATTATTTAATGACCTTGATTTTCTCCCTTTGTGACTTGTGAACATCAATCCATGGAACAAAGGCACTCACATACACATGCGTGCCCATATCTATGTGCGCGCCCACACCCACACACCAGCTCATCATGGATTGTGGGCCAACTTCAACTGATGGTGTCAAAACGTATTCGCTGATAAGTCGAATCCATTGGTCATCAGGGCTGCCTATTCTTTAATCCCAGCCGAAGAGTGCTGCCGAGTGCTTCCGCATTTTCCCTGATTGGCCGCGACACGCCCCGCGGCAGCGGCAGAGCGGAGCGGCATTATGTAGCCGTAATCCCTGCTGTTTTTCCATCGACGCTTAGCTCAACTGGTACGCCGCCGTGCTGTGGAGCCTGCGGTGCGGTTGGTCGAATCACTTCAATTTTTTTTTCTTTTTTACGTTTATCATCTCTCGCTATAAACGTGCATTCTTTCGCTGGTTAAGTTTAGGCATTCTTTCGGAGTTGGTTAAGGTTAGGGTTAAGTTAAGGTTAGGGTTAAGGTTAGGCATTATTTTGGAGTTGGTTAAGGTTAGGGTTAAGTTAAGGTTAGGGTTAAGGTTAGGCATTATTTCGGAGTTGGTTAAGGTTAGGGTTAAGTTAAGGTTAGGGTTAAGGTTAGGCATTCTTTCGGAGTTGCTTAAGGTTAGGGTTAAGGTTAGGCATTATTTCGGAGTTGGTTAAGGTTAGGGTTTGTCGCAGAGAATGCCTGTCTGTCTTTCTTGACGTGGAGGATGCAGCCTATTTCCGCACTGCCGCTCTCTCGCGCTGCCGCGGTCACATGGGCGTCATGGCCAATCAGAGAAACGCGACGCACTCTTCGGCTGGGATTAATATAGACGCATCAGGGCTGCCCCTATAATGTGTTCAACAGTTTTACTATTTATCGTTCACATGAATTCATTGATCCAATTAGAGGTAATGTTCGCAGAAGAAAGTTGGTGTGTGGGTGTGTGTTTCCCATAGTTAACATCATTATTCTCCGCTTGTCATCATGCCTTTACAATTGTCAACGTTATCATTTTAAATTCATTAGATTGGACATTTTATTAATTATATCAAGTGGAGAACAGAGCAATTTAACAACCCTCGGCACCACGGATGAATGACAAGAGACCTATTTCAGAACGCGCTGCCTATTCTATCCACGCTGCGTCTCCATCGGCAGAGAAAGTCGGGAGAGACAAAAAGTAACCTGGTGTAACCCGAGTGCCCCCTACTGGTTGAGTATTGTTAATACGGCAACTACCTGGCTACTGTGCGGCAAGGGCAGCAATCTACTGTGCTCCATCTGTGCAGTAGGTTATCAGGCTCCTTGTAGCTGTGGAGAGTCAGACAAGAAGATAGATACCAATTGCCTCTCTGTGTGTCATGGTTTTTGCCTTATTTCACCTTTCTGTGAGGGACAGCTGTCTATTTTTGCTTTATTTCACCTCTCTGTGAGGGATAGCTGTCAATCCCTGTTCCCTGTGGTTAATTGCCTCATGGGTCGGCAGGTGTGTGGGCTTGATTACAGCTGATGCAGTGCAGCTGTGCCTATGGCCATGTGGAGTCTATTTAAGTTTGGAGATCGCAGTGTCAACTGCTTTTTCATTTCCTAGTGTTGGCTGTCCTTTTGGTCACGTTCATTATATTGAAGTGTAGTCTGATTTCTGATTCAGAATTGAGCTTTATGGTAGTCATTCTTATTTTAGGCTACTCAAGTGATTCTACACATAAACTCCCTTAGTGGAGGTTTATTGTTTTACTTTTTCCAATATAAACTCCTTTTATTAGGAGGTGTCCTTTTGGCTTATTTACTTTTATACTATACCTCTTTATTGAGAGTAGTCCTGTTTTTTGGGACTTGATTTATTTTCTTAATTACTCACTTTGAGATTTCCACCTGTAAAGGTTGTTTTCTGTTGTTTAATTTTTCCCCTCTCCTAAAATATCTGCGTAAGCAGTCTAGTGGTTGTCCGTTTTACGGATAACTTTAAGAGTCCCTGTTATCTGCTCATGACCCACACACACATACACACAGCCCTCACACTGTGTGTTCAGTAGAAAGCTATCCGGCTGCAAGCTAGCCTAGCTTAGCACAAATGGAATGGAAGCGGATACCATGCTCCTGCATAGTAAATTTCACAGAGTAAATTTTACTCAAACTGAGTCAATTTGAGCCCAAGTGAGTAACGTTTTACTCAGTTTGAGTAAAATGTACTCAGTTTGAGTCAAATTTACTCAGCGAAATTTACTGTGTGGCAAAACACCACATCACCTGAGCTAGGCTAGCTGCTTTCATTGATTTGTGCTAAGCTAGGGTGCGGATCCACTTGCCTCATATTTCTTGGCGCAAGCGTCTTTTTTCAATGTATCCCAATGGGGAGGGAGCATAAGCCCAACATTTTAAGTAAATGTAAATCAATTTCCCTTGTGAAGTTGAGTTGTACTTGCAAAAATAAATTGGCTATATTAACTCATGATTTGGCATGTTATTACTAAATCCAACACATTTTAACTGTTATTATTAATAACATGCACTTAAGTTTTTGGTTTAAATTTAGTTCACTTATTCAATCAATTTTAATCAAACTTATGTGATTAAAATCTATTCAATTATATGACGTGTCCCTTTGTTGCCTTAATTTTTTTAAGTAAATCTATTCAATTATATGAAGTTTCCCTTAGTTAACTTAATTTTTTTTAAGTAAACACTACACAGTAAATTTCGCAGATTAAATTTGACTCAAACCAAGTACATTTTACTCAAATGTAAAATTCAGCTTGAGTAAAATTTACTCTGCGAAATTTACTGTGTATACACATTATTTACAACACATGGCAATTCTTATTTACCTGCTCTAATGAATAATGAAAATGTGTTTTAATTGGCATTATAGGACTTCAATAACACTGAATGTCACTGTTCCCATAATTTCTTATTTCTATACCCAATATCATGTCTTCTTGCGGTGCTTGGTTTACTTGAATTGGCTCAACAGATTACCATGCATATTAAAAAGAATACCAGGTAAACATGTATTTATGCAAAATCAAAACATTTTATTGCAAGTTTATTGCAAGTTTAAACATAGAAATTAAGCACAACATAACCCCACACCCCCCACTTGACCTTGCCTCCCCTCACCCCCACCCCAACACTTGACCTTTCTTAAGCCAGTAGATGATTGTGGACTTCAGGAGGTCGGGGGTCAAGGACTACAGCCCCCTCAGCATCGACGGGGCACCGGTTGAGAGAGTGAACAGTTTTAAGTACCTCGGAGCCCACATATCCGAGGACTTGACATGGACCACACACATTGACAGTGTTGTGAAGAAGGCACTACAACGCCTCTACTTCCTCAGGCGCCTAAGGAAGTTCCAAGTCAGTCAGAAGATCCTTAAGAACTTCTACTCATGTACAATAGAGAGCATCCTGACTGGCAACATCACCTCCTGGTTTGGGAATAGCACTGCACAAGACCGAAGCAGACTACAAAGAGTGACACGTTCAGCCAAACGCACAATTGGAGGGGGGATCCCCACCCTCCAGAACATTTACAACAAGCGGTGCAGGGGTAAGGCTAAGAGAATCATCAAGGACTCCAGCCACCCGAACAACTGCCTCTTTGAACTGCTGCGGTCAGGCAAGCGATACCGGAGTCTCAAGGCGAGCACAGAAAGACTCAGAAGCTTCTATCCCCAGGCCATCAGGCTGCTCAACGAACAATAAACAATATACAACAACCATCAAATGCACTCAGCACACACATCCACACGCACACACTCACTTTAAACAAACAACACACTGCAGCACCCACTCTCCACACTTTAGATCACCTAAACACACTTTATATTTATTGATAAAGGATTTGCACTACAACTCATACACCTTACTGTAAATTGTACCTAAATTGTACCTCATCCCATTTCTGCTTTGCACCATATAGTATTGTATATTAGTACACTGCATAGTATATTGTATATTATATGGTAACTCAGTTAATTCTATTCTGCATCGAACATTGTACATATGTCTATACTGAACACTGTGACCTAATCTTTTACTTCTAATTTAGCATTTTGTATGAAAGTATTCTGTACTTCTGTATGACAACTATTAAAGAACTTACATGCTATACTATTTTATTTCATACTTATCTTGTCTAGCACAGTCTCTGGAGCGTAACAGTAAGACGCATTTTGTATAAAAGTATTCTGTACTTCTGTATGACAACTATTAAAGAAACTAAAGAAACTTGAAACTTGAAACAACACTTGACCTTGCCTCACCCCACAAGTAGGGTGACCAGGTGTCCCCCTTTTGGTTGTACTGTCCCACCATTTGACCGAACGTCCCACATATTGAGAGGATGTCTCTCTTTTTGAAGCAAAAAAAAACATTGGTCTCGGTGAAGACCATGTTATTCTAATAAAAAAATTTACATTATCTATCTGTCCCACTTTGTCCCACTTTGTCCCACCAAAATCTTACTGTTGTCCTGCTTTTGGACTTTTTGCATCTGGTCACCCTACCCACAAGGTAAAGTGTAGACAAGGTGCACATTATAAACAAACTGTTCTGTCCCAATATTCAAAACCATGAAACCTCTCCGCTCAAATAAGTATGGCTATTTGGACAAATCTGAGATGAAACAACTACTTACAGTAACCGGATCACTGAAACTCACATTTAACCAAAACTTGAAGGAAACAATGTTATTTTTGACAGTGACTTTTACCTTTCACTCTGCAAGGGTCACCTTTCTTAAGCCAGTAGCTTATTCTTGAGGTTGGTCACTTTTGGAGACAGCCTTGTCCAATCCAGCTCCAGGAAGAGTTTCTGGAAGACTTCGAATGTGTACCTGAGACCAAAGAGAGGAAGAAAACCAATGTCAGGTGCTTAAAATGAAATGGCCAACAGTCTCACAACATTGTAAATGCCCCAACACTTGACCTTGCCTCACCCCACAAGGTAAAGTGTACACAAGGTGCACATTATAAACAAACTGTTCTGTGTCAATATTCAAAACCATGAAGCCTCTCCGCTCAAATAAGTATGGCTATTTGGACAAATCTGAGATGAAACAACTACTTACAGTAACCGGATCACTGAAACTCACATTTAACCAAAACTTGAAGGAAACAATGTTATTTTTGACAGTGACTTTTCCCTTTCACTCTGCAAGGGTCACCTTTCTTAAGCCAGTAGCTTATTCTTGAGGTTGGTCACTTTTGGAGACAGCCTTGTCCAATCCAGCTCCAGGAAAAGTCTCTGGAAGACTTCGAATGTGTACCTGAGACCAAAGATAGGAAGAAAACCAATGTCAGGTGCTTAAAATGAAATGGACAACAGTCTCACAACATTGTAAATGCCCCAACACTTGACCTTGCCTCACCCCACAAGGTAAAGTGTACACAAGGTGCACATTATAAACAAACTGTTCTGTGCCAATATTCAAAACCATGAAGCCTCTCCGCTCAAATAAGTATGGCTATTTGGACAAATCTGAGATGAAACAACTACTTACAGTAACGGGATCACTGAAACTCACATTTAACCAAAACTTGAAGGAAACAATGTTATTTTTGACAGTGACTTTTCCCTTATACTCTCTGCAAGGGTCACCTTTCTTAAGCCAGTAGCTTATTCTTGAGGTTGGCCACTTTTGGAGACAGCCTTGTCCAATCCAGCTCCAGGAAGAGTCTCTGGAAGACTTCGAATGTGTACCTGAGACCAAAGAGAGGAAGAAAACCAATGTCAGGTGCTTAAAATGAAATGGACAACAGTCTCACAACATTGTAAATGCCCCAACACTTGACCTTGCCTCACCCCGCAGGGTAAAGTGTAGACAAGGTGCACATTATAAACAAACTGTTCTGTGCCAATATTCAAAACCATGAAGCCTCTCCGCTCAAATAAGTATGGCTATTTGGACAAATCTGAGATGAAACAACTACTTACAGTAACCGGATCACTGAAACTCACATTTAACCAAAACTTAAAGGAAACAATGTTATTTTTGACAGTGACTTTTCCCTTATACTCTCTGCAAGGGTCACCTTTCTTAAGCCAGTAGCTTATTCTTGAGGTTGGCCACTTTTGGAGACAGCCTTGTCCAATCCAGCTCCAGGAAGAGTCTCTGGAAGACTTCGAATGTGTACCTGAGACCAAAGAGAGGAAGAAAACCAATGTCAGGTGCTTAAAATGAAATGGACAACAGTCTCACAACATTGTAAATGCCCCAACACTTGACCTTGCCTCACCCCGCAGGGTAAAGTGTAGACAAGGTGCACATTATAAACAAACTGTTCTGTGCCAATATTCAAAACCATGAAGCCTCTCCGCTCAAATAAGTATGGCTATTTGGACAAATCTGAGATGAAACAACTACTTACAGTAACCGGATCACTGAAACTCACATTTAACCAAAACTTGAAGGAAACAATGTTATTTTTGACAGTGACTTTTCCCTTTCACTCTGCAAGGGTCACCTTTCTTAAGCCAGTAGCTTATTCTTGAGGTTGGTCACTTTTGGAGACAGCCTTGTCCAATCCAGCTCCAGGAAGAGTTTCTGGAAGACTTTGAATGTGTACCTGAGACCAATGAGAGGAATAAAACCAATGTCAGGTGCTTAAAATGAAATGGACAACAGTCTCACAACATTGTAAATGCCCCAACACTTGACCTTGCCTCACCCCGCAAGGTAAAGTGTAGACAAGGTGCATATTATAAACAAACTGTTCTGTCCCAATATTCAAAACCATGAAGCCTCTCCGCTCAAATAAGGATGGCTATTTGGACAAATCTGAGATGAAACAACTACTTACAGTAACCGGATCACTGAAACTCACATTTAACCAAAACTTGAAGGAAACAATGTTATTTTTGACAGTGACTTTTCCCTTTCACTCTGCAAGGGTCACCTTTCTTAAGCCAGTAGCTTATTCTTGAGGTTGGTCACTTTTGGAGACAGCCTTTTCCAATCCAGCTCCAGGAAGAGTTTCTGGAAGACTTTGAATGTGTACCTGAGACCAAAGAGAGGAAGAAAACCAATGTCAGGTGATTAAAATGAAATGGACAACAGTCTCACAACATTGTAAATGCCCCAACACTTGACCTTGCCTCACCCCACAAGGTAAAGTGTACACAAGGTGCACATTATAAACAAACTGTTCTGTGCCAATATTCAAAACCATGAAGCCTCTCCGCTCAAATAAGTATGGCTATTTGGACAAATCTGAGATGAAACAACTACTTACAGTAACCGGATCACTGAAACTCACATTTAACCAAAACTTGAAGGAAACAATGTTATTTTTGACAGTGACTTTTCCCTTTCACTCTGCAAGGGTCACCTTTCTTAAGCCAGTAGCTTATTCTTGAGGTTGGTCACTTTTGGAGACAGCCTTTTCCAATCCAGCTCCAGGAAGAGTTTCTGGAAGACTTTGAATGTGTACCTGAGACCAAAGAGAGGAAGAAAACCAATGTCAGGTGCTTAAAATGAAATGGCCAACAGTCTCACAACATTGTAAATGCCCCAACACTTGATCTTGCCTCACCCCACAAGGTAAAGTGTACACAAGGTGCACATTATAAATGAACTGTTCTGTGCCAATATTCAAAACCATGAAGCCTCTCCACTCAAATAAGTATGGCTATTTGGACAAATCTGAGATGAAACAACTACTTACAGTAACTGGATCACTGAAACTCACATTTAACCAAAACTTGAAGGAAACAATGTTATTTTTGACAGTGACTTTTCCCTTTCACTCTGCAAGGGTCACCTTTCTTAAGCCAGTAGCTTATTCTTGAGGTTGGTCACTTTTGGAGACAGCCTTTTCCAATCCAGCTCCAGGAAGAGTTTCTGGAAGACTTTGAATGTGTACCTGAGACCAAAGAGAGGAAGAAAACCAATGTCAGGTGCTTAAAATGAAATGGACAACAGTCTCACAACATTGTAAATGCCCCAACACTTGACCTTGCCTCACCCCACAAGGTAAAGTGTACACAAGGTGCACATTATAAACAAACTGTTCTGTGCCAATATTCAAAACCATGAAGCCTCTCCGCTCAAATAAGTATGGCTATTTGGACAAATCTGAGATGAAACAACTACTTACAGTAACCAGATCACTGAAACTCACATTTAACCAAAACTTGAAGGAAACAATGTTATTTTTGACAGTGACTTTTCCCTTTCACTCTGCAAGGGTCACCTTTCTTAAGCCAGTAGCTTATTCTTGAGGTTGGTCACTTTTGGAGACAGCCTTTTCCAATCCAGCTCCAGGAAGAGTTTCTGGAAGACTTTTAATGTGTACCTGAGACGTCTCACAACATTGTAAATGCCCCAACACTTGACCTTGCCTCACCCCGCAAGGTAAAGTGTAGACAAGGTGCACATTATAAACAAACTGTTCTGTCCCAATATTCAAAACCATGAAGCCTCTCCGCTCAAATAAGTATGGCTATTTGGACAAATCTGAGATGAAACAACTACTTACAGTAACCGGATCACTGAAACTCACATTTAACCAAAACTTGAAGGAAACAATGTTATTTTTGACAGTGACTTTTCCCTTTCACTCTGCAAGGGTCACCTTTCTTAAGCCAGTAGCTTATTCTTGAGGTTGGTCACTTTTGGAGACAGCCTTTTCCAATCCAGCTCCAGGAAGAGTTTCTGGAAGACTTTGAATGTGTACCTGAGACCAAAGAGAGGAAGAAAACCAATGTCAGGTGCTTAAAATGAAATGGACAACAGTCTCACAACATTGTAAATGCCCCAACACTTGACCTTGCCTCACCCACAAGGTAAAGTGTAGACAAGGTGCATATTATAAACAAACTGTTCTGTCCCAATATTCAAAACCATGAAGCCTCTCCGCTCAAATAAGGATGGCTATTTGGACAAATCTGAGATGAAACAACTACTTACAGTAACCGGATCACTGAAACTCACATTTAACCAAAACTTGAAGGAAACAATGTTATTTTTGACAGTGACTTTTCCCTTTCACTCTGCAAGGGTCACCTTTCTTAAGCCAGTAGCTTATTCTTGAGGTTGGTCACTTTTGGAGACAGCCTTTTCCAATCCAGCTCCAGGAAGAGTTTCTGGAAGACTTTGAATGTGTACCTGAGACCAAAGAGAGGAAGAAAACCAATGTCAGGTGCTTAAAATGAAATGGACAACAGTCTCACAACATTGTAAATGCCCCAACACTTGACCTTGCCTCACCCCACAAGGTAAAGTGTACACAAGGTGCACATTATAAACAAACTGTTCTGTGCCAATATTCAAAACCATGAAGCCTCTCCGCTCAAATAAGTATGGCTATTTGGACAAATCTGAGATGAAACAACTACTTACAGTAACCAGATCACTGAAACTCACATTTAACCAAAACTTGAAGGAAACAATGTTATTTTTGACAGTGACTTTTCCCTTTCACTCTGCAAGGGTCACCTTTCTTAAGCCAGTAGCTTATTCTTGAGGTTGGTCACTTTTGGAGACAGCCTTTTCCAATCCAGCTCCAGGAAGAGTTTCTGGAAGACTTTTAATGTGTACCTGAGACGTCTCACAACATTGTAAATGCCCCAACACTTGACCTTGCCTCACCCCGCAAGGTAAAGTGTAGACAAGGTGCACATTATAAACAAACTGTTCTGTCCCAATATTCAAAACCATGAAGCCTCTCCGCTCAAATAAGTATGGCTATTTGGACAAATCTGAGATGAAACAACTACTTACAGTAACCGGATCACTGAAACTCACATTTAACCAAAACTTGAAGGAAACAATGTTATTTTTGACAGTGACTTTTCCCTTTCACTCTGCAAGGGTCACCTTTCTTAAGCCAGTAGCTTATTCTTGAGGTTGGTCACTTTTGGAGACAGCCTTTTCCAATCCAGCTCCAGGAAGAGTTTCTGGAAGACTTTGAATGTGTACCTGAGACCAAAGAGAGGAAGAAAACCAATGTCAGGTGCTTAAAATGAAATGGACAACAGTCTCACAACATTGTAAATGCCCCAACACTTGACCTTGCCTCACCCACAAGGTAAAGTGTACACAAGGTGCATATTATAAACAAACTGTTCTGTGCCAATATTCAAAACCATGAAGCCTCTCCGCTCAAATAAGGATGGCTATTTGGACAAATCTGAGATGAAACAACTACTTACAGTAACCGGATCACTGAAACTCACATTTAACCAAAACTTGAAGGAAACAATGTTATTTTTGACAGTGACTTTTCCCTTTCACTCTGCAAGGGTCACCTTTCTTAAGCCAGTAGCTTATTCTTGAGGTTGGTCACTTTTGGAGACAGCCTTTTCCAATCCAGCTCCAGGAAGAGTTTCTGGAAGACTTTGAATGTGTACCTGAGACCAAAGAGAGGAAGAAAACCAATGTCAGGTGATTAAAATGAAATGGACAACAGTCTCACAACATTGTAAATGCCCCAACACTTGACCTTGCCTCACCCCACAAGGTAAAGTGTACACAAGGTGCACATTATAAACAAACTGTTCTGTGCCAATATTCAAAACCATGAAGCCTCTCCGCTCAAATAAGTATGGCTATTTGGACAAATCTGAGATGAAACAACTACTTACAGTAACCGGATCACTGAAACTCACATTTAACCAAAACTTGTAGGATATAATGTTATTTTTGACAGTGACTTTTCCCTTTCACTCTGCAAGGGTCACCTTTCTTAAGCCAGTAGCTTATTCTTGAGGTTGGTCACTTTTGGAGACAGCCTTTTCCAATCCAGCTCCAGGAAGAGTTTCTGGAAGACTTTGAATGTGTACCTGAGACCAAAGAGAGGAAGAAAACCAATGTCAGGTGCTTAAAATGAAATGGCCAACAGTCTCACAACATTGTAAATGCCCCAACACTTGATCTTGCCTCACCCCACAAGGTAAAGTGTACACAAGGTGCACATTATAAATGAACTGTTCTGTGCCAATATTCAAAACCATGAAGCCTCTCCACTCAAATAAGTATGGCTATTTGGACAAATCTGAGATGAAACAACTACTTACAGTAACTGGATCACTGAAACTCACATTTAACCAAAACTTGAAGGAAACAATGTTATTTTTGACAGTGACTTTTCCCTTTCACTCTGCAAGGGTCACCTTTCTTAAGCCAGTAGCTTATTCTTGAGGTTGGTCACTTTTGGAGACAGCCTTTTCCAATCCAGCTCCAGGAAGAGTTTCTGGAAGACTTTGAATGTGTACCTGAGACCAAAGAGAGGAAGAAAACCAATGTCAGGTGCTTAAAATGAAATGGACAACAGTCTCACAACATTGTAAATGCCCCAACACTTGACCTTGCCTCACCCCACAAGGTAAAGTGTACACAAGGTGCACATTATAAACAAACTGTTCTGTGCCAATATTCAAAACCATGAAGCCTCTCCGCTCAAATAAGTATGGCTATTTGGACAAATCTGAGATGAAACAACTACTTACAGTAACCAGATCACTGAAACTCACATTTAACCAAAACTTGAAGGAAACAATGTTATTTTTGACAGTGACTTTTCCCTTTCACTCTGCAAGGGTCACCTTTCTTAAGCCAGTAGCTTATTCTTGAGGTTGGTCACTTTTGGAGACAGCCTTTTCCAATCCAGCTCCAGGAAGAGTTTCTGGAAGACTTTTAATGTGTACCTGAGACGTCTCACAACATTGTAAATGCCCCAACACTTGACCTTGCCTCACCCCGCAAGGTAAAGTGTAGACAAGGTGCACATTATAAACAAACTGTTCTGTCCCAATATTCAAAACCATGAAGCCTCTCCGCTCAAATAAGTATGGCTATTTGGACAAATCTGAGATGAAACAACTACTTACAGTAACCGGATCACTGAAACTCACATTTAACCAAAACTTGAAGGAAACAATGTTATTTTTGACAGTGACTTTTCCCTTTCACTCTGCAAGGGTCACCTTTCTTAAGCCAGTAGCTTATTCTTGAGGTTGGTCACTTTTGGAGACAGCCTTTTCCAATCCAGCTCCAGGAAGAGTTTCTGGAAGACTTTGAATGTGTACCTGAGACCAAAGAGAGGAAGAAAACCAATGTCAGGTGCTTAAAATGAAATGGACAACAGTCTCACAACATTGTAAATGCCCCAACACTTGACCTTGCCTCACCCACAAGGTAAAGTGTACACAAGGTGCACATTATAAACAAACTGTTCTGTGCCAATATTCAAAACCATGAAGCCTCTCCGCTCAAATAAGTATGGCTATTTGGACAAATCTGAGATGAAACAACTACTTACAGTAACCGGATCACTGAAACTCACATTTAACCAAAACTTGAAGGAAACAATGTTATTTTTGACAGTGACTTTTATCTTTCACTCTGCAAGGGTCACTTTTTTTTTTTTTTTTTTTTTTTACTTTATTTTTTAGCGTTTATCGCTTTCCTGGTCAAGCATGACCGACAGTTGCAGGGTGAAACGGGAGAGAGAGCAGGGGGAGACATTCGGCAAATGACGGCGAGTCCGGGAATCGAACTTGGAGTCAACCAGATCCGTGACGCAGCACGGAGTCCCGCGCGAGCGCGGTAACATGGTGTGCTACTGGAGCACCAGGGTCACCTTTCTTAAGCCAGTAGCTTATTCTTGAGGTTGGTCACTTTTGGAGACAGCCTTGTCCAATCCAGCTCCAGGAAGAGTTTCTGGAAGACTTCGAATGTGTACCTGAGACCAAAGAGAGGAAGAAAACCAATGTCAGGTGCTTATAATGAAGTGGACAACAGTCTCACAACATTGTAAATGCCCCAACACTTGACCTTGCCTCACCCCACAAGGTAAAGTGTAGACAAGGTGCATATTATAAACAAACTGTTCTGTCCCAATATTCAAAACCATGAAGCCTCTCCGCTCAAATAAGTATGGCTATTTGGACAAATCTGAGATGAAACAACTACTTACAGTAACCGGATCACTGAAACTCACATTTAACCAAAACTTGAAGGAAACAATGTTATTTTTGACAGTGACTTTTACCTTTCACTCTGCAAGGGTCACCTTTCTTAAGCCAGTAGCTTATTCTTGAGGTTGGTCACTTTTGGAGACAGCCTTGTCCAATCCAGCTCCAGGAAGAGTTTCTGGAAGACTTCGAATGTGTACCTGAGACCAAAGAGAGGAAGAAAACCAATGTCAGGTGCTTAAAATGAAATGGCCAACAGTCTCACAACATTGTAAATGCCCCAACACTTGACCTTGCCTCACCCCACAAGGTAAAGTGTACACAAGGTGCACATTATAAACAAACTGTTCTGTGCCAATATTCAAAACCATGAAGCCTCTCCGCTCAAATAAGTATGGCTATTTGGACAAATCTGAGATGAAACAACTACTTACAGTAACCGGATCACTGAAACTCACATTTAACCAAAACTTGAAGGAAACAATGTTATTTTTGACAGTGACTTTTATCTTTCACTCTGCAAGGGTCACATTTTTTTTTTTTTTTTTTTTTAAACTTTATTTTTTAGCGTTTATCGCTTTCCTGGTCAAGCATGACCGACAGTTGCAGGGTGAAACGGGAGAGAGAGCAGGGGGAGACATTCGGCAAATGACGGCGAGTCCGGGAATCGAACTTGGAGTCAACCAGATCCGTGACGCAGCACGGAGTCCCGCGCGAGCGCGGTAACATGGTGTGCTACTGGAGCACCAGGGTCACCTTTCTTAAGCCAGTAGCTTATTCTTGAGGTTGGTCACTTTTGGAGACAGCCTTGTCCAATCCAGCTCCAGGAAGAGTTTCTGGAAGACTTCGAATGTGTACCTGAGACCAAAGAGAGGAAGAAAACCAATGTCAGGTGCTTATAATGAAGTGGACAACAGTCTCACAACATTGTAAATGCCCCAACACTTAACCTTGCCTCACCCCGCAAGGTAAAGTGTAGACAAGGTGCATATTATAAACAAACTGTTCTGTCCCAATATTCAAAACCATGAAGCCTCTCCGCTCAAATAAGTATGGCTATTTGGACAAATCTGAGACGAAACAACTACTTACAGTAACCGGATCACTGAAACTCACATTTAACCAAAACTTGAAGGAAACAATGTTATTTTTGACAGTGACTTTTACCTTTCACTCTGCAAGGGTCACCTTTCTTAAGCCAGTAGCTTATTCTTGAGGTTGGTCACTTTTGGAGACAGCCTTGTCCAATCCAGCTCCAGGAAGAGTTTCTGGAAGACTTCGAATGTGTACCTGAGACCAAAGAGAGGAAGAAAACCAATGTCAGGTGCTTAAAATGAAATGGCCAACAGTCTCACAACATTGTAAATGCCCCAACACTTGACCTTGCCTCACCCCACAAGGTAAAGTGTACACAAGGTGCACATTATAAACAAACTGTTATGTGCCAATATTCAAAACCATGAAGCCTCTCCGCTCAAATAAGTATGGCTATTTGGACAAATCTGAGATGAAACAACTACTTACAGTAACCGGATCACTGAAACTCACATTTAACCAAAACTTGAAGGAAACAATGTTATTTTTGACAGTGACTTTTCCCTTTCACTCTGCAAGGGTCACCTTTCTTAAGCCAGTAGCTTATTCTTGAGGTTGGTCACTTTTGGAGACAGCCTTTTCCAATCCAGCTCCAGCAAGAGTTTCTGGAAGACTTTGAATGTGTACCTGAGACCAAAGAGAGGAAGAAAACCAATGTCAGGTGCTTAAAATGAAATGGACAACAGTCTCACAACATTGTAAATGCCCCAACACTTGACCTTGCCTCACCCCGCAAGGTAACGTGTAGACAAGGTGCACATTATAAACAAACTGTTCTGTCCCAATATTCAAAACCATGAAGCCTCTCCGCTCAAATAAGTATGGCTATTTGGACAAATCTGAGATGAAACAACTACTTACAGTAACCGGATCACTGAAACTCACATTTAACCAAAACTTGAAGGAAACAATGTTATTTTTGACAGTGACTTTCACTCTGCAAGGGTCACCTTTTTTTTTTTTTTTTTTTTAACTTTATTTTTTAGCGTTTATCGCTTTCCTGGTCAAGCATGACCGACAGTTGCAGGGTGAAACGGGAGAGAGAGCAGGGGGAGACATTCGGCAAATGACGGCGAGTCTGGGAATCGAACTTGGAGTCAACCAGATCCGTGACGCAGCACGGAGTCCCGCGCGAGCGCGGTAACATGGTGTGCTACTGGAGCACCAGGGTCACCTTTCTTAAGCCAGTAGCTTATTCTTGAGGTTGGTCACTTTTGGAGACAGCCTTGTCCAATCCAGCTCCAGGAAGAGTTTCTGGAAGACTTCGAATGTGTACCTGAGACCAAAGAGAGGAAGAAAACCAATGTCAGGTGCTTAAAATGAAATGGACAACAGTCTCACAACATTGTAAATGCCCCAACAACACTTGACCTTGCCTCACCCCACAAGGTAAAGTGTACACAAGGTGCACATTATAAACAAACTGTTCTGTGCCAATATTCAAAACCATGAAGCCTCTCCGCTCAAATAAGTATGGCTATTTGGACAAATCTGAGATGAAACAACTACTTACAGTAACCGGATCACTGAAACTCACATTTAACCAAAACTTGAGAGGCAGTTAAATCATTTTGTGTCCTGTACTGTGCAGGACAGTGATGCAACAGTAGCAGGACAGTGGATCACAGTGATGTAGCAGGACAGTGATGTAGCAGGACAGTGATGTTGCATCACAGTGATGTAGCAGGACAGTGCATCACAGTGATGTAGCAGGACAGTGATGTAGCAGGACAGTGATGTAGCAGGACAGTACATCACAGTGATGTAGCAGGACAGTGATGTAGCAGGACAGTACATCACAGTGATGTAGCAGGACAGTGATGTAGCAGGACAGTGATGTAGCAGGACAGTACATCACAGTGATGTAGCAGGACAGTGATGTAGCAGGACAGTACATCACAGTGATGTAGCAGGACAGTGATGTAGCATCACAGTGATGTAGCAGGACAGTGATGTAGCAGGACAGTACATCACAGTGATGTAGCAGGACAGTGATGTAGCATCACAGTGATGTAGCAGGACAGTGATGTAGCAGGACAGTACATCACAGTGATGTAGCAGGACAGTGATGTAGCAGGACAGTGATGTAGCAGGACAGTACATCACAGTGATGTAGCAGGACAGTGATGTAGCAGGACAGTACATCACAGTGATGTAGCAGGACAGTGATGTAGCATCACAGTACATCACAGTGATGTAGCAGGACAGTGATGTAGCAGGACAGTACATCACAGTGATGTAGCAGGACAGTGATGTAGCATCACAGTGATGTAGCAGGACAATACATCACAGTGATGTAGCAGGACAGTGATGTAGCAGGACAGTGATGTAGCAGGACAGTACATCACAGTGATGTAGCAGGACAGTGATGTAGCAGGACAGTACATCACAGTGATGTAGCAGGACAGTGATGTAGCAGGACAGTACATCACAGTGATGTAGCAGGACAGTGATGTAGCAGGACAGTGATGTAGCAAGACAGTGATGTAGCAGGACAGTGATGTAGCAGGACAGTACATCACAGTGATGTAGCAGGACAGTCATGTAGCAGGACAGTACATTACAGTGATGTAGCAGGACAGTGATGTAGCAGGACAGTGATGTAGCAGGACAGTGATGTAGCAGGACAGTGATGTAGCAGGACAGTACATCACAGTGATGTAGCAGGACAGTGATGTAGCAGGACAGTACATTACAGTGATGTAGCAGGACAGTACATCACAGTGATGTAGCAGGACAGTTAAAGGTGTATTCCACCCAAATGGTTAGCTGGACAGTGATGTAGCAGGACTGTACAGTACAGTACAGTGGACAGGGGCAAAATGGCTGCAGGACAGTTAAAGGTGTATTCCACCCAAATTGTGTTAAAGGTTATAACCCAAATCGAATGATTTTAAAGGTGTATTCCACCCAAATTGTTTTAAAGGTTATAATACAGTAGCAGTACAGTGGATCACAGTGATGCAACAGTAGCAGGACAGTTAAAGGTGTATTCCACCCAAATGGTTAGCAGGACAGTGATGTAGCAGGACTGTACAGTACAGTACAGTGGACAGTGGTAAAATGGCTGCAGGACAGTTAAAGGTGTATTCCACCCAAATAGTGTTAAAGGTTATAACCCAAATCGAATGATTTTAAAGGTGTATTCCACCCAAATTGTTTTAAAGGTTATAATACAGTAGCAGTACAGTGGATCACAGTGATGCAACAGTAGCAGGACAGTTAAAAAGGTGTATTCCACCCAAATGGTTAGCAGGACAGCCCCATCACAATGTGCAGGAGGTGTGTACAGTAGCAGTACAGTAGGTGTACAGTAGCAGTACAGTAGGTGTACAGTAGCAGTACAGTAGGTGTACAGTCGCAGGACAGTTAAAGGTGTATTCCACCCAAATGGTTAGCAGGACAGTACATCACAGTGATGCAACAGTAGCAGGACAGTTAAAGGTGTATTCCACCCAAATGGTTTTAAAGGTTCTAATACCCAAATGTGTCTTCACCGAATCATTTTAAAGGTGTATTCCACCCAAATGGTCTTAAAGGTTCTAATACCAAAATGTGTCTCCCCCGAATCATTTTAAAGGTGTATTCCACCCAAATGGTTTTAAAGGTTCTAATACCCAAATGTGTCTTCTCCGAATAATTTTAAAGGTGTATTCCACCCAAATGGTCTTAAAGGTTCTAATACCCAAATGTGTCTTCCCCGAATCATGTTAAAGGTGTATTCCACCCAAATGGTTTTAAAGGTTCTAATACCAAAATGTGACTTCCACGAATCATTTTAAAGGTGTATTCCACCCAAATGGTCTTAAAGGTTCTAATACCCAAATGTCTTCCCCGAATAATTTTAAAGGTGTATTCCACCCAAATGGTCTTAAAGGTTCTAATACCCAAATGTGTCTTCCCTGAATCATTTTAAAGGTGTATTCCACCCAAATGGTTTTAAAGGTTCTAATACCCAAATGTGTCTTCCCCGAATCATTTTAAAGGTGTATTCCACCCAAATGGTTTTAAAGGTTCTAATACCCAAATGTGTCTTCCACGAATAATTTTAAAGGTGTATTCCACCCAAATGGTTTAAAGGTTATATACCAAAATCACAGTGATGTAGCAGGACAGTGCATCACAGTGATGTAGCAGGACAGTGCATCACAGTGATGTAGCAGGACAGTGCATCACAGTGATGTAGCAGGACAGTTAAAGGTGTATTCCACCCAAATGGTTAGCAGGACAGTGCATCACAGTGATGCAACAGTAGCAGGACAGTGTACAGTGGTAAAATGGCTGCAGCCTGCAGGATAGTGGTAAAATGGCTGCAGGACAGTGATAAAATGGCTGCAGGACAGTTAAAGGTGTATTCCACCCAAATAGTGTTAAAGGTTATAACCCAAATGTGTCTTCCCCGAATGATTTTAAAGGTGTATTCCACCCAAATGGTTTTAAAGGTTCTAATACCCAAATGTGTCTTCCTCGAATAATTTTAAAGGTGTATTCCACCCAAATTGTCTTAAAGGTTCTAATACCCAAATGTGTCTTCCCTGAATAATTTTAAAGGTGTATTCCACCCAAATGGTTTTAAAGGTTCTAATACCAAAATGTGTCTTCCACGAATCATTTTAAAGGTGTATTCCACCCAAATGGTCTTAAAGGTTCTAATACCCAAATGTCTTCCCCGAATAATTTTAAAGGTGTATTCCACCCAAATGGTTTTAAAGGTTCAAATACCTAAATGTGTCTTCCACGAATAATTTTAAAGGTGTATTCCACCCAAATGGTTTTAAAGGTTCTAATACCCAAATGTGTCTTCCCCGAATCATTTTAAAGGTGTATTCCACCCAAATGGTTTTAAAGGTTCTAATACCCAAATGTGTCTTCCATGAATAATTTTAAAGGTGTATTCCACCCAAATGGTTTTAAAGGTTCTAATACCCAAATGTGTCTTCCCGAATCATTTAAAGGTGTATTCCACCCAAATGGTTTTAAAGGTTTGAATACCCAATTGTGTTATGGTGTCTTCCCCAAATCCTTTTAAAGCTTATAACCCCAAATAGTTTGAATGAATAAATGAATGAAATGAGACTATGAAGTCTTTATTTGTAACACATGTAAGATGGGCAGCACACACGCATTCCTTTGGGGGGGGTTGCCATTGAAATGTCATCTGCGCTTGACCCATCCTGTCATCCTTCATCCTGTCGTGGGTCCGCTCCAATACAATACCTTGCCAATCCAAGTGCTCCTGTTCATCTTCATCAGGGACGTGACAGCATTAGAGATCAGTTCTGCATGTTTTTCCATTCTTTCGTTTTTATTTTTGTATGTGTATTCCCACAAATAGCTTTAAAGGTGTATTCATCCCAAATGTTTCTAAAACTTTATTCCACCCAAAGTTAAAATACTACTTCATGTTCAACTCCTAAAGGTATATATGCTTGAATTACATTCAAGTAATCTCATGACTTCCAGCTTGCTAGCCCATACAATTCCTTCAGGAAAATGTTTGCTGTTTTAAGGAATGCCAGGTGACAACTTAATAGTAAAAAACTTGTATTTAAGGAATGACAGGTGACAACTTAATAGTAAAAAACTTTAATTTAACATGAAACATCATAAACACCTCCCAAAAAATCCTCGGTCTCCCCCTGCCCACACTGGATGACATATTAAGAACATGCTGCCTCCGCAGAGCTAGCAGCATCCTGAAGGATGAAACGCACGAAATCGTTCTAAATGTGTATGTGTCCGGGACCTTTACTGTTCGATACAACAGAGAATTACTTCTCCAGATCCGCGACGATGTTCGGGAAGTTTCCCACGTTAATCCCGAGCTCAGATGCAAGGACTTCGCTGCATGTCCCTCTGCAGATGACAGGAGCCGTCAAATACGCAGACACCGGGGCAGGCGAGGCGGGGTGCTTGTCAAACTCCGCGAGCGCCCTTTCAAGCCTCCACTGCCTTCCATCTACCTGGCGAACATGCAGTCCTGCCGCAGGGATTCGCTGTGTTTCGCTCAGACCGACTGAAGGAATGTACCGGCAAAACCAAAGGAGGAGGGATCTGTCTTCTTGTGAATGAAAAGTGGTGTACCGATACTACGGTCATGAACAAGACCTGTAATATTAATCTTGAATGCCTAGTCATTAAATGTCGCCCCTTTTATCTCCCTAAAGAATTCCCAGCCATCTTTCTTATTGCTGTTTATATACACCCTCAGTGTATTTTTAGCATTTGTCCTTTTTATACTGTCTGTGTTTTTACATATTTTTCCTGTACTGTTTACACAGTGTTTGCTCATGTACCCGTATTCCAATGTGGATTCGTCCATACATGGCAATAAAAATCTTTGACTTGACTTTTTTTACTTTGACTTGACCCCTCTCACCACCTCTTCTCCCTGTTGCCATCTGGGAGGCGATAGGCCTACAGGGCCTTCAATGCCCACACCTCGAGGATGCAGAACAGCTTCTTCCCAAGAACCATCACTGAACTGAACAATCACCCCCCCCCCCTATTGCGACCACATCTACATCTACCATGTAGCAGCTATCTATCTATCTATCTATCTATCTATCTATCTATCTATCTATCTATCTATCTATCTATCTATCTATCTATCTATCTATCTATCTATCTATCTATCTATCTATCTATCTATCTATCTATCTATTATCTTTTTGTATTTTCTAGCCGCTACTGGTGTTCCGATGAGTTCTTCTCCTTGGTATCGGTTCATGCCTTCATATTTATTCAATATATAAAGACATGCCTAAGGGAAGGAGGGACAGACATTAGTAATACAAAATAATATCATAACAATTCATAAATGATGGGCAAACAAACTATTATTATACAAACAAATTATTTGGGATGGGTATCAAATCTCTGCACATTCCAGTAACATAATGCTGCTTGCTAAATCACAGCAAGATTGTGGCAACTGATTTTGGTTCCAAGGAGAGCACATAATAAATTCCACAATTCCATGTGTGCCTACAAGTAATTAGTAGGTGTTTTTGTTACCAAATAATAAGGTATATTAACCTATAGCTTTTTAATTATAATTGTTAACATTGATCAGAATTAATGCATATACCGGTAGACAAATTAGATGTATAACAGCTCATTTGTTAACCAGTGTATTTCCTATAATCCATATTTTTTATAAGATTATAAATATTCCATTAATTTGGAACAAATAGCAAAACACAAATTCAATATCTGGAATCAAACAATACACATACCTTGTTTAACTAGACACAAAAATATAATTTGAAATGTATTCTAACCTTAGTACATTAGTACATTGAACACGTAGTCTATCTCCATATGTTTCCTTATGCTTGGGAGAGCTTTAATGATAGTGTCTGCCAATTCTTCAGGATACAGTAGATAAAAAAAGGACAAGAGTCAGATGCAAAGCATTTATCATGATACAAGGTGTACTTAAAGGGCAACAACACCCAAATTAAGAATTAAATTATGTTATTTCCATGGCTTAGGGAAGTTCAATACATTTTTCTGCACAAACTACTAAACTTGTGATGTCATCTGGTATAAAGTCTTAAGTTCCTCCATTGATCCCACAATGAATGGGAGACTTGATTTCATGGACCCACGGAATGTTTGGTGTTTTATACCCAAATTAGCTTTATTCTAAAGTAGTTTTTGTCAGTTCTGAAAAAGGTTTTAATGTATAAAGCATAAAATAATTCAGCAGAGCATCCCCGCCTTCCCTTGTTCGAAAAGACGAGTATTTTTCTCGTCTTCATCCTCTTAGCAGTTGTTAGTATTGAGCTGTACTATATTGTACCCATTCTGCAATCTGTTAATACAGTTTTCAATCAATCAATCAATGTTATCGTCAATTAGTTTTTTATCCATAAAGGTATCCTTACAGCATCAGAACCAAAAATGGAGTATTCAGCTTTCTTCTTAAAAAGCAGTACGCAATGCCAACCCTGACTGCTGTAGGAACATTCTTTGAGAAATTAGGGTTCCATTTTTCAGGTCTCTATCAATTCCCTGCATGAGAACATAAAAGACTATTTCAAATAAACATACCTACATTTACAAATGTACAATAGCAGTCCAAAACAGTATTCTAATCATGGCAGACATGAAGAAATATTTAATTGGATCTACAATACCCTTATTTCGTCTGCAGTCAGTAGACTTACCACGCTGTTTTCTCTGACAGCATTTCTCAGTCTGTAAAAAAGTCAAGGATATGTTGAAAAATTATCACTGTTAGTAAGTAGACTCACACAGTCAACAGAAGAGGGTGAAACGATCCCAATCCATTGTGACATCTTTAGACAAGGCCCCCAATATGGTAAATAGTAGGGATGTCCCGATCGCCTTTTTTTGCTCAAGTCAGTGGATATTAACCGTGTTTCGGGAGCGACGTCTTGTACTGTTGTTGTTGTGATGTGGTCGAGCGTGTAGCGTGTAGCGTCTAAATTAAAGGGGTGTTTGTTGCAACGGTGAAAATTAAAGGGGAATGTGTTTGGTGTGGACCAAATTATTCTGCTCTGTGTGACAATAAATACATTAATGATGATATATTATATGTAATTTAAAACCAAAACTAAGGCCTCCGTATGAGTTTAAGACGTGGACATGGTCATGTTTGTTGAATACAATTTTTCTTTTTTTGACTGCAGATTTTTATTATTATTTTTTCCCGATCCCCGAGCCTCTGAAAAGCACGTGATCGACGCTGATTCCGATCACGTGATCGGATCGGGACATCCCTAGTAAATAGTGTGACCATCTGACTTTGTGCAGCCTTGTGTCTATCTTTTTCAATCTAGAAAGCATCTGTCTTATGCCAGGATCAGACTACACAATATTTTTGTCTTCGCCAGAAACCACATCGTTGTTCTTTGATTATGTCACACTACAAGGGGTAAAGACACCCATTTGTCGTTGTTCAAATTGTGTAAAGGTCTGGCTGAATTAATGTAGTCTGATCCTGGCATCAAATGTTGTACAGCACATTTTCCAACTGAACAATGACAAATCAGAGGTAATTTTATTTGGCCATCCCTGCTCCACTAACGCTTATTTCAGAAGAGGGCAGAAACAAAGTATTTGAAGGTTGGGGAGTTATTGAAAAGCGTACTTTCAATAGCACTATAGTAGCATATATAGCATATATAGAGCTAATCGGTCAGACCTAAACTCACCTACGGTATGTACTGGACGAATTGTCTACTGGTCACACCCACAACTGAACAATTCTTTCACACCAGCACATTCTGTATGGTTGTCTTTTTTGCACGTGTGACACTGGATCATGTTTTTTGGCCTGTATACACAATAAAAGAAAAAATTAATAATTAGTGATAACATAAATTGTCTTTATCATCCCATCGGAAAAATCTGGTGTATTTTTTAAATGTAAAAAATCTGGTGTATTTTATCTATACCAATACCACTATCTATACTGCTTATCGATACCAATACTTGTCAATACTCTTATTGATACTTCCTAATTTTGTGTCCAAAATAAAAAACATGTTGTGAAAACAATTATCAATAGCTTTTATTATTAGTTTGGGCAAACATTTTTACTTCAGCCAACTTGTATTTGTATTACAGGTACAACTGAAAGTGTTGCTGTGAAACTGATCTGTTTCTTACCCGTTTTGTAGTTGCCCATCTTCCTTTACGTCAGGTTCAACTTCCTGAAACAAACAAAAAAACAGACAAAGAATTTGTTAGGTGTATTATAGTGTAGGTAGGCTCCATAACCTTGCTTTCAAAAGAGATGATTGACAAAATAAAGAGCCTGACTAAATATGCAGAGCTGGCTGTGAGTTCCTTTTACTCTAAATTAAAGCAACCTTTCTGCCAATACCAGAAACCCAGAGTGATACGAACAGAACGCAGACCATGGGACTCTGTAAGTAAGCTCGGCTAATAGCCTTGCATCGACTCACTAGACTACTGGCAAGTATTTCATACCGTATTTATATAAGAACCAAAAGAGAAGTCTGCTCACTCCACCGCTGTCTTGATAACGGAAACGAACAAGACCTGACCCCTTCTACAGATGTTTACCATGGCAACCACTCACTGCAAATATTGTGATTAATTTAAAATATATTTAAAACTAGAAAACTAGCGGGCGGTCAGTTGACGTAGTGGAGATTGCGTTCGTCACCAACGCCGGAGACGCTGGATTCGCCTGTTCGAATCCAGCTCCCGGCGTTGTCACCAGCTTGGCTGGCCGTTCACACTAATACAATTGGCAGTATTAGAGGGTGGGAAAGCTGGCGGGGTGGGCCCGGGTCGTTGTAAACAGCGACTCCTACAGTTCGGTCGGGGCGCCTGCTCAGCACGGATAGGATCTAATGGGGGTAGTGTGATCCTTCCACACGTTACACCCTCTCAGTGAGAGTCCGCGCTGCCAGGTGAAAAGAAGCAGTTGATTGGCTAGGCGTGTGTCGGAGGAAGCATGTGATAGTGAAGTAGATTCCCAAGCTATTAACGGTTCTGCTCTGTACCAGAACCGGGTGCTGATGTACTCTGCGTTGTTTCAATAACTCTAAAGCTCTGGGAATTACTTATGAACTTCTCAGCGGTGCAGGCAGAAGAAAATCAGGAGGAAAAGGTTATATAACAGCTGTTTAATCAAAGTTAAGAGTTGTATACAAATTACAATAAAGAATGCTATAAAAGATTCAAGGTACCGGAGCACTATGCCGCTCTCGTCCTATCTAAGAAATCAGATTTAAAGAATGATAGTTGATAAGTTGTTGATGGTCTTTGTTGTCTGGCTGACAAACAAAGCAGTCTGTTCTCCCTCCAAAAGTTCTTTGTCTGTTGATTCTCCTCTGACCTGCCCGCCTTGGTGTGGATGAGATGGTAGGTGTTGTCCTGGTGAGTTGGGTTTTTCAGAGTGTCCCTCTCGTTCCCCCACCCAGATCTCTTAACCAAGGCCTAGCGTCTCTTTGTGATGACATCATAAGCTGTGGTTTGTCCAATCACAGCCTCTCTATGTTTGAATGCAAACCGAGGCGGTCCTTATACAGTCAACCATATATATACTGTTATTTGTTTAATTCTAACAATCTACCTTAATACATTGCATTTATTCATTTCCTAATATCTATCTTTGAATTACCATTAGTTCCATGAACCCAGAGATATCCTATTTAAACACATTTCTTATCATTATAACCTATTTTCACTTTAAGTGAAAACTAATTACATAATTTAGTCTGACTTCAGAATTCTTACCCCAATGTAAACAAGCCTATTTATATTTTAACTTACATCATCTGATTTTACACAGTTTAATATGGCTTCAGAATTATTATCCCAATGTAAACACTCCTAATTATATTTCATATCAAAACTAATCTAAATGGGTTATCAGACCTTTGATGGTCACATGCAGGCCATCAGATACCAACTGCATGTGACCTGATCATTGTCTTTGGCAGACCAGTTGGCCACACCTGTGTCTCCTAAAAGGAGACACGTATGTTTATTTTAGGGCTTCCTGTCCTTTGTTCTTACCACCCCCTAAGGGGAAGTAAGTATTACCTCAGCTGCCACCAGCTGCCACTATATGCAAATGACCTCCTGGAGTGAACACAAGGTCTTGGTAACACACACTCTATGAAACTATAGTTAAGGGCCAATTGTTCCACTTCGACTGTTTCTACACATTAGTTTGATTTGAAATCCTATTAATGATGATGATCTATGTCCAAAATCTACCACATTTTCACACTCGGATAGTTTATCTATCCTTAATATGTCAAACATAGATCTTAACTTCTACACACTACTATCTAGATAATACTTAAGACATTTTAAATCATATTAGGATAAAATACATATGGTTTGCCACACTCAGATCCTAAAATTCAACCTAACATTCGTTTTCTATATCTCTTTCTTATGTATAATTATAAATTCAAACACCTTTATTAGCAGTTTCAGTTTTTGTGTCCCGTGTACAGTCTTTAACAACCTGTTTTCGTACCAAGATCAATTTCCATTGGTTTCAACTGTGATTTGTCAAAGTCTGACTTAGAACAGTGAGGAGGGGGGTCAATGTCTTCTAAATCGACCTGGCCTCCTCCGTATTGCTCAGAGCTGGTGCAGTTCACGACTGCTGAATGCGACCACCCATTCTGGGAGGTGGAATTTAGAAAGCAAATTGCCCATTCTGGGAGGTGGAATTTAGAAAGCAAATTGCCTTTCTATCACACCCCGTCTTCTGTCGAGAAACCTGTCTCGTGTTGACCTCTATTAGGGGTAGGACCCCCTGCTGTATTTTTCTATTGCTGTCACAGCTGTGGGGAAGTCGTCGCTGGCTGCTCAACCCCCGTTGACCCTTGGATTAGTGGAAGAGGTTTGCTTCTCTCCCCCTCCGCCTGGTCGTTGATAGGGGCGATAGCAGCTCCCCCTTTTCGCTTGTAGACCCCCTGGTCAATGGTTAAGACCTTGCAGCCCGTCTGTTGACAGCCGGAGTTGTTGCTGAGGCCTAGCCGCCTGTCTCCTCGTTGGTTGCCTGTCGTTTCCCTCTGAAGCCTCAAGACCCGGTCACTGCGTTGGCCGGAACTCTCCCGGCCTGAGAGGTAGGCTTCTCCTGGTTCTTCTCTAGGTGCCCTGCAGCGTTGGGATTCCCCATGGACTCTGGGTAGACACTAGCCAGTGTCTGGTTCCCCAGTCTCCCATTTGTCTCCTGTAGTGAATATAGATTTCGCTTCGGGACAGTGCAGGTCACTTCTACCACAACAATTGATTGAGAATCCATACTTTTCCTCCCTCAGACTCTCTTTACTGGTCTGAGTTTTGACAACTTTCTATTCCAAATCATATTTCTATATATCTTATGGCTTCTTGGTCGTTTAATATTCAAAATTCAGAAAAATTCACATGGCTCTCTTTATATTATGCTGTCAAAACAGTATACTCCCACCACCCTTTGATGTGGAATATACATTCAAACATCGTTACCTTCGTCCTTGGACAGCTGCACCCCGGCCCGGACAGTCAGCACTGACATATCCACTCTCCCAGTAGTCCTGTGTGTATGGCAACAAATCACAGTCCGCCTTAAACACACATCTTCCACACTCTCCGCCAGCCTTCATCAAGCCCACGGAGTCCCCCACAAGCCAATCATCAATTGCACATGTTCACACCCTACACAAAGACTAATTTGGCCAATAGCGACCAAACCTATTGAGCTTTATTAATGTACAGAGAATCATGCTTCCCAACACTTTCACCAATCACGACACACCCCCAGCCCCTAAAACCGGGTATTCATTGGGCGGAGAACAAAAATCCATGAACCAGCTCATGTCCATTCACTTTGTTCCCAGTCCATTTTATAGACATATACTACCCCGTCCTGATGTGTCGAGATCACTCCCAGCTTGCCAGGTACCCTAAGAAAAAAATATATAGAAAGAAAGGAAACAGAAAACAAAACATACAAAGAAAAACCATGCCAAACCAATAAATGAAAAAATAAACCAAACTTGTGAGTTTTTTTTTTTTTTTTTTTGTTTTTTTCCCAACTAATTTTTAACCTATCATCTAGAGGCTTATGCACCCCCGTATTAACTAAGAAACAAAAAAGGGAAATCAAATGAATAAACAAAATGAACGCTCCCGGCCTAAGTCAGGAATTGCTCGTAACACACTAGAAAAGAGAAGTTCTACAGAAAAATAAAAGTAAACACCTATTTCTATTACTCATAACTGTTAATACCCATCTATCAATACTATAAAAAACTAGAAACAACTATGGGTCTTTTTAATCTCCTAATCATGCACTCCACCCTTTGACCAATCTGAATATTGACCAAGCATGGATAATTTACTGACCACTAGCTTCCGCAGTGTCAATATTAACTGTTTAACATAATTTGATTTTCTTGTTAGTCTGATTAGTTCATGCATTTGTCAGTCAATCATACATCCGTTTTTAGTAACTTCCATTCATAATCTAATCATCTAGCCCCTCTATTTATTTTTTATTCTATTTTTATTCTAATCTAATTCGGAGCATATTTTATTATTCAATATATCCCACCTTTACCCTAGTCAGTTGCATATATTCTTATTCTGCCGGTGGCCTCTGCAGACATGACCTTTGAAAATGACCTTTCAGTCCACAGATCCAGCAACCTGTCCTTGTCCCCTGGGTTGTGGGACCCGGTGGGTCAGCCGCCTGTGATCGGATGACCCTGGGGTCATCGGGCCCAGAGCATGTCCTTGCTGTCTGCCATCACCGCCATGGTTCCCTTGAGCCTGTTCTGAGGAGAAAGCCACGTACCTATTTGGTTCAGTCACAGTTCCTTGAGCCTGTTGTTGAGAGGGGCCTGCTACCAGTTTTTGTACAAACGCTCCCTGTTGTCTATAGAACGCCGCCTCCTCCCCCATCTCAGCGCTGGCGGCTTGACTTCCCATTGCTGGGCCCCGCCTCTCATCTTGGCTTTGGTGCTGCGGGGGTCCTGGACAGGGGGAGCTTACGGGCCGTGGACACTGTACTTGATACCGACCTTGGTTTTGCCCACGCCCACCTCCTCTGTTCCCCCATCGAGGGCCTCCTGTTGTGGATAGATAGTCCCACTCACATTCCTGAGAAAGGTGTCCGAGAGTCCCGCACGTCCAACACTCCATCCGCCGCACCGCGTATCCATTCGGATTCCTGCCTCTGCCTCCACCTCTTCCTCGTGGTTGCCACCCGATTGCTCCTCTCAACCTTTGTTGTTGTTCCGGCGCATGACCCCCTTGTGTTCCCGCTTGAGCCCGTCTCTGGCCATCTGGTTCTCCATTGGAACCTGTCTCCCCTCCGGGCTGTGTGGACTGGATTAGGCCTTGGAGGTATTCCACTACCTGTCTAGCCTCGGTTAGCTGTTGTCCTAGAGGGAGGCACGTCTTCCCCTCTTTCTCCACCCTGGCCCTTGTTGACTGGCTCCTAGTCATCGGGCCACATCCCTCAGTTTGGTACTGATGGAGGGGGTGGAGAAAACCTGGGCACGAGACACAGGTGGGCTGTAGAAACTGTTCATGTATTATCCCATACCTGTTGTCGGTCTCTATTCCCACCGTACGGCCAGCGTCAACTCCCTGGGACTGCTGCAACAACATCGCTCTCCTCAGTTGCTTTCTTTGTCTCTTGGTTAACTGGCAGTCACCTGCAACGGACACTTCAGCGTGGATCGACTCGGGTAATACAGTTGTCTCTGGGTCGCTCGCTGCAACGACTCCCTGTGGCGGAGTAAAAGACATTATTTCCAGTCCCTCCGTCACACTGGACACTAGAGGGGAGTCGATCACATTCCAGTCAATCAGGTTAACGTCACTGTTCAATTCGGTCAATGTAATGTCTGCAGAGGTTATCGGCATTACCCCACTACCGGCATTATTTCTTTTCATCACCTTTCGTAATCTCTTTTTCTGCTTTTTGATTTGGGTACGCATTCTATACCGGCCTCCTTTTTTACATTTGAATACAAGGTTCTGTAATGGCCTGAATATCCTTGGCCATTTTTTCGTCACTTTTATTGTGACATCTCCAGTCGTTGAAATAGACAGATTGTCTACCCTTTCTATGGTTAGTGCATCTAACCCTCCAGTTGCTCCTATCTGTGTATTTTCCATTCTCACCTTTCTTCAAACACTCGTAATATCACCGTTTGGAAAGCAAGTTTCTCTGTATTCAAACTATTTTTACCAAACTTGAGTTAATTTCACTCACACTAATATATTGGTGCAAACAGGAATTGATAACTTGCTGTGTGATACTATACCCCTCGACTTTCAACAGTCTCTTTGATTTCCCTGTTGGGGTTCGAAATTGTCAGCGCTGGCCGTCCGTCCTGGAGCAGCTGTGAAGAGAGAAGAAAAAACATACACTTAATTATCAGTGACATTTCCCGTTCACAATCCATAATTTATCTTTAAGGATGGAATGTCGGGCATCTCCTATACTAAAAATCACTTGAGAGCATTTGTGCAATTTTCGTTTTGATTTATCAATGACATAGCCTTAAACGTTTTTCAGTTGTCTCCATTGGAAAACTAGAACTCTCAATCCCGTTGTCATGATCCTCCTTCACAACTCCGGGGAACTTATTTTGCATCAGCCTTCTCCTTCTGTTGGTCAATCAGAAACTTGTTATTTACAGCCTATCATTTCTAAACATCTGTATTGGACATGGTAATTTAGGTGAATAATCTCACTTTTACTCTAATTGTTCTTTGCAAATGACTATGTGTATGTGTAACTATATTTATTTCTGTCCGTGAAAGCCTAACAATGTATTCCGCTCATATTACATTATACATATCAGTAACATACATATTTCACCACACAATTTCTCACACAATTACTATATTTCCCCCGTAACACCTAACCATTTAGGTGTTAAAACGCGCTTCTCACGAGAATAGAAATCAATTTTCAGTGCCTTATGTCACTGAAGTCCCCGTGCATTCAGAACAGTGTCACACAACCCGTTCATAAACACAGGCGCCGACACCATCCCCACATTGAATCCCTGCCGACCAATGACATCCCACCGGTCAACCCGACCTGTGGCCCACGGCGTCACCCCCAGTTTGCAACCTGGAACGCGAAACCCCGGGCCTCCTACTCAAGGATATCCAAAGTTCATTCCACTCACAACCACTGCCACACACACAGCACCTCCGACACCAATCAACCACCATAACCACAGTCACCCAAATACCCACACACAATATAACCCAATGCGCGTAGTGTGGCAGCGAGCTTTTGACGAGTGCACGCATAGCGCATCCCCGTTAATACGCGGTGGCAGACAGCGAGCCCACCCCCGCCACGACGTCTAGCAGTCCCCGTCCCCCCGTTAAAATGAAAAATGTGCGCAGTGTGGCAGCGAGCATCGACGAGCCGCACACATAGCGCATCCCCGTCAACGCGTGGAGGCAGACAGTGAGCCACGACGATCTGTCTACCCACACCCCCATCGCAGGCGCAGCCGAGCAGAGTAAATACGCTCCGACTTACGGCCCACCAACATGAACGCCACACAAAAAACACTGACACGGAGTCCACCGCGTTGCCCCATGTCAGCAGCGCTATATTTCTCCGTTAAGTCAAGAGACCGGAAGGTGGCCGGAGACCTGGAGAGAGCCAGAGAGTACGGCCCCATCGCCGGTTGAGTACGACATCATTGCCCTAACGCCAGTCAATAACAATAACTGAATATTGAACTACAACAAGGCCTCAAACGAGTCCCAAACTCAACCAACTGCCTTCGAACCCTACAGTAAACAGCAATTAACAATAAACCTAGCACTACACCGCGTTTGAAAGCTATAAAGAAAACACCATACAGTATACAGGCCCAAACTAGGAGAGAAAGAGAGAGCGTTTCGGGGGGGCCGAGGGGGGAAGAAAATATGGAAGAGAGGCGGTGTGGGAACGAGAGCCCTCGCTCATACCACACCACATCACAATATAGTCTGTGCCCATACCCATGAGGGGAGTGAGGGGGAGGGAGTGAGCGAGAGGGAGAGAGCGAGAGGGGGGGGTAAGAGAGAGAGAGAGGGGGGGAGGTGAGAGGGAGAGGGAGAGAGGGGGGAGGCGAAAGGGAGAGGGAGGGAGGAGAGAGAGAGAGAGAGGGGGGGTGAGAGAGAGAGGGGGGGGGGGGGAGAGCGAGAGGGAGGGACCAAGAGAGAGAGAGAGGGGGGGGAGTGAGAGAAGGAAAGAAAGAGAGGGGGGGGGGGGGATAAGAGAGAAAGAGAGGGGGGGAGGTGAGAGGGAGAGGGAGAGAGGGGGGAGGCGAGATGGAGAGGGAGGGAGGAGAGAGAGAGAGAGGGGGGTGAGAGAGAGAGGGAGGGAGCAAGCGAGAGAGAGAGGGGGGGGGGGGTGAGAGAAGGAAAGAGAGAGAGAGAGGGGGGGGGTGGGTGAGAGTGTACAAGGGGGAGGGGGGGCCAAGGCCCCACAATCCACCGCCAGATTAAAGCACAACAATCCAATCTCACCTTACCAGTACACTAACCCCCAAATGAAAACGTTCTGTGAGCAGAACCCAAAAATAGTACCAAAAGGAAACTCATCCTGTCCTCTGCTGCCCCCTACAGTATCCCCAAATAAACTCTACCTTCCCCTTAACACTGGACGCTTGGGGCCCCTACCAAGATGAATGCCAGCGCCCCTACCAAGATGGCCGTCCCATCGCGAGACATCCCGAGAGCCCCGTCATGCCATGACGTCAGCACAGTTAGCTTAGCATATTAGCTTCGTTAGCTACGTCGCAGGCCGCTTCGTCGCAGACCGCCAGACCGCGCACCCTTATGACGTCACAACCGGCGACCGCTTTAGCCGTTAGCGCGGCTAGGTAGCATTAGCTTAGCTTCTCCCATGATCCCATAAAAATGTTCCCCAACGACCCATCGACCCGTTTCGCCGTGCGGGCCGACACCTCGCAATGTTAACACAACACCACATTCCCCACAACAGAACCCTAATCCCCTCAAAACGTCAGTGTAGTGACCTAAACAGAAATATAAAAACATAACAGCCTATAGGCCGCCACCAAACACTAGCTTGACCCCGTGCCGTCACCACCGGTGAGCTCAGAACGACTTCCGGGTCCCCGCAACATACCATCCCGTTCACCTAAAACATTAAACAACTATTTTATCCGCGTCGAATATGAAAATTTTTAAGTGCCTAACACATCCCCGTAATCCCAAGACACTATCGATCGACCTTATACATTTGAACCTACGCCTATTTGTCCGCCACATCCTCCGGTCGCCTCCCGGCTAATACAGTAGCTAACTGCCGCTGCGTTCCACCGGCCCCGAAAAACCGGCGTTATCATTACATCTCCCCACGGCTAACCGGTGTCTTAAATTACATAATAATACAACAATAATCTCATACGTACCACCAATCATACCTAACCATAGCCATTCTCCAACCATTCAATCATACACGCTTCCTAACTACAAATAAAAACACAAACCTCCATTCACTCACATATTATCGTCCCTCGAACGTCGCACGGCAGCTCTCACATCCCGTTTTACTCCATTCAATAACTTCCGCGCGACTATTAAACCCGAGATCAACCGTAATCGCACACATTTTTATACTGAATGTTTAAGCTTATCATAGCTTTGTAATCGAATTCCCACTAAGTACTTATCAGTCATCTCGACCGAATTGTTTTTAAGCACATTGTCCGCTTCGTATCACAGCGCACGCAATTCAATCAACACGCCGGTTTGCTCAAGATTAAAAAGGGATCTCCGGACCCGTTCGATATTATGCCTAAGGACGAACATATATCTTCATGATGAGGTCGATGAGTGAAGGAAAAAAAATTCTCATCCTGGGCCGCCACTTGTTCACGGGTCAAACGGCACCAAAATTAAGTAGATTCCCAAGCTATTAACGGTTCTGCTCTGTACCAGAACCGGGTGCTGATGTACTCTGCGTTGTTTCAATAACTCTAAAGCTCTGGGAATTACTTATGAACTTCTCAGCGGTGCAGGCAGAAGAAAATCAGGAGGAAAAGGTTATATAACAGCTGTTTAATCAAAGTTAAGAGTTGTATACAAATTACAATAAAGAATGCTATAAAAGATTCAAGGTACCAGAGCACTATGCCGCTCTCGTCCTATCTAAGAAATCAGATTTAAAGAATGATAGTTGATAAGTTGTTGATGGTCTTTGTTGTCTGGCTGACAAACAAAGCAGTCTGTTCTCCCTCCAAAAGTTCTTTGTCTGTTGATTCTCCTCTGACCTGCCCGCCTTGGTGTGGATGAGATGGTAGGTGTTGTCCTAGTGAGTTGGGTTTTTCAGAGTGTCCCTCTCGTTCCACCACCCAGATCTCTTAACCAAGGCCTAGCGTCTCTTTGTGATGACATCATAAGCTGTGGTTTGTCCAATCACAGCCTCTCTATGTTTGAATGCAAACCGAGGCGGTCCTTATACAGTCAACCATATATACTGTCATTTGTTTAATTCTAACAATCTACCTTAATACATTGCATTTATTCATTTCCTAATATCTATCTTTGAATTACCATTAGTTCCATGAACCCAGAGATATCCTATTTAAACACATTTCTTATCATTATAACCTATTTTCACTTTAAGTGAAAACTAATTACATAATTTAGTCTGACTTCAGAATTCTTACCCCAATGTAAACAAGCCTATTTATATTTTAACCTACATCATCTGATTTTACACAGTTTAATATGGCTTCAGAATTATTATCCCAATGTAAACACTCCTAATTATATTTCATATCAAAACTAATCTAAATGTGTGCTAAATGTGTTACTGCATGTGACCTGATCATTGTCTTTGGCAGACCAGTTGGCCACATCTGTGTCTCCTAAAAGGAGACACGTATGTTTATTTTAGGGCTTCCTGTCCTTTGTTCTTACCACCCCCTAAGGGGAAGTAAGTATTACCTCAGCTGCCACCAGCTGCCACTATATGCAAATGACCTCCTGGAGTGAACACAAGGTCTTGGTAACACACACTCTATGAAACTATAGTTAAGGGCCAATTGTTCCACTTCGACTGTTTCTACACATTAGTTTGATTTGAAATCCTATTAATGATGATGATCTATGTCCAAAATCTACCACAATAGCCTCCACTTTCCCAGACCGACTGTGGGGGGTAAGTGCACAGCGACCAGGAAGGGGATTGGGAATTGGCATAACAACTAACATTGGGATGGGAGAAAATCGGAGGAAAAAGAAGGGGGGAAAAGATCAATAAAAAATAAAAAACTAGAAAACTAGATTATAATCTACTGGACATAAAATAATATCACATTTAATAATTTTCAATTAATATGTTTTGTAGCAAGTAGCTTCAGTGATGCAAATGTCTCCATTCAAGATTTCTCCAGGGTGCTCTGTCTCCTCATAATATAGTGTGTCTCCGTATTAACTACACAAAATCCTGCAATGACTATATTTTTTACCTGTTCTGCAGTCCTTGATTTCTAAAATATATAATTATTTGGGCCTTTAATTTATAGTTAATATAATCTGTTGAAATATTAAATGATTACCTGATCTTGACTTGCGAGACAAGCAGCATGGTACATACGAATGGCAATCCACAACTCTTGACCAAGATAGATATTTGCCATAATTTGTCCATTTGCCTCCATCTCTGCTGCCTGCAAGAAAGTATTTGGAGTATAAAAAGAAGTGACAAAATACCAACAATATGTCACACCTACATTACATTTAAATAACATTACAATGAAGAATATCTATATTACATCACTGTGCTTATGCCCACCTCATACAAGATATAGACTTAAACATTTTCCCATTTATATTGTGTTTATTACTCTTCTAATAATCAGTGTTAAAAGCCATGACTTGCAAATATGTCACTGAACAACTTTCTTACACAGCAAACCGCCAGCCCACAGTTGTCGAAGTCTTTTTGCCGCCACTGGGGGGGATAACACACTCTCCAGTTATCCAGGGACCAAACATTCCTGAAGGCACTCCTATAATATTAAAGTTGCCTTTGTTAGACTTCTTGTAAACTATATGACATAAAAACTAAAATAAATTAATCTTAATTACAGCATGTTTGATTGTGACACTACTTACCCCAAAATCTCCATTTCCACATTAGTGATTGACGTGTACATCTCGAGTGAGTCAGACTCGTATCTCTCTGGTGGATCCCTCAATAACCTTTTACAAAGAATATATTGCAATTAGGGCAATGTTGCCAAATTCTCATTTGTTTATCAAGGTGCAGTGATGTGGAATGATATACAAAATCGAATAGAAACATGTTCCACTTTAAATATATTTAAAAGTAAGCTTAAAAAAGAACTACAAATCCTGTAGTCTATAGTATCCATGTGTATTTGTGTAAAGTATTTTTTTTTCTTTTTTTTTCAACATTATAATAGTTGTATAATGCTGTATTGTATGTATCTGTGTGTATGAGAAAGGGATATGCGCATGTGTGTTTGTGCATAATGTGTATTTTTTTTGTGTGTAGTTATCCTATATAGGTTTAAGAGGGGAGGTCGCTTATAAGCCCTTGGGTTTTTTTTTTACCTTTCCTGCACATTTTAACTGTTCTTCTTTAGTAGGACCTATTTCCTTGTACAGTATTCATGAATTATTTACTACTTAGCATTAGAATAGAATAGAATAGAAAACTTTATTGCCATTTCAACACATTGGAATGTGTCTAATTTTTCTTTATAAACTATAGTTATATTGCCATATTTGGTGATTGTTTTACAAAAGCAACAGTTAAATTCAGGCCGTGATTTATTGTGATTATACATTTACATTTAGCTGACGCTTTTATCCAAAGCGACTTACAAGTTCTGCACGACAAGTCGTCAGGAAGGGTACAACTCTATCAGCTGAGTATCAATGTTCATCAAAGTGTTGTGTGTTACAGTGTAGGTTAGTTTATTAGGACAAGTGCATGACAGTAAGGTTAGTTAGGGTTAGTTTTTTTTCTCTCATTGTTTCAGATAATGGTTGAAGAAGTGCGTCTTTAGTCGACGGCGAAAGATTGGACGGGATTCGGCTGTCCTAACTGGGGTGGGTAGTTCATTTCACCATTGTGGGGCAAGGACTGAGAATAGGCGGCTTCTCTTTGATGACCCTCCCGGAGCTTGGATAGGAGTAGGTCTGAGGCGGCCAGAAGATGCAGAGCGTAGGGGTCTTGAGGGTGTGTAGTTAGAGACCATTGACCGGAGGTAGGCGGGATCGGTTCCCTTTGCCGCACGGTATGCTAGGTTGAGGGCCTTGAAGCGGATACGTGCAGCAATGGGGAGCCAGTGCAGGTCCCTAAGAAATGGGGTGACATGGGCCGACTTCGGTATAGGTTTGAGAATTGAGATCAGGCGGGCTGCTGCGTTTTGAATGAGTTGAAGAGGCTTGGTGGCGGTGGCCGGGAGGCCAGTGAGCAGTGCGTTGCGGTTGCAGTAGTCGAGGCGGGAGATGACTGTTGGGGCTTCAACAGTCATGGGGCTTCACATCGGACCAAGCAACGCCCCTTAGCTGTGATATAATCACGATATACAACCTGTCATGACCTATAGCTTAAATATATATGGTAACTGTGTGACCAAAGCTATTTGGTGTGTCTTTTTTCAGTTTGAGCACATGCTTCTCTCACGCTCCGAGGGGGATATAAGTGGCATCTAAATGCAAAACTCTCATATTGAGATTGAAAGGCTCCCATCAGGATGCTCAATGACTATGTAACATTAACCGATCCAGCTATATTCATTGCACACACTCCCTTTAAACAAACACTCACCCTACACTCACTTTAGACACTACACCATATTGTATCTATTACAAACGGATTTGCACCACATCCATACCAAATTTGTGCATTTTTACCTCATTGTTTGCTTTTTTTTTTTTTTTTTTACTGTATGAAGCACATTCCCAGGGGGCTCATACAGTAACCACTTTATACGTGACAAATACAAAAAACATGACTTGGTTATTCTTCATTATTCAGTTAGCTAGCTAGTATCACCCCCCCCCCCCACACACACACACACACCCTTAATGATATAACTCTTATAATATAATGTTGCCTAGATAAGATGGCCAACTCAAAGCCAACTACACACACTGCAAGCTGGATGTATTGATTGATTGATTGATTGATTGAAAAGTTTATTAACAGATTGCAGAATGGGTACAGTACAGTACAGCTCAATACATACAATTGTTAAGAGGATGCAGACCTGAGAAAGACTTTCGTCTTGTTTCCATCAGGGTCCCCCATTTTCAATTCATCATATGACACACACAACATACAGATAGACAGTACTGCTACATCTATACATTTATGACATACCAGATGAGCCAATTACTTAAAACATTTTCTTCACAAACATAGCCACAACACTGGTAAACAAACTACCCTCCCACTCAGGGCATTATAGGGTAGAACACATAGTAAATGTCCTAACCCAACCCCCTCAAATGTACAGTACTGTCTATCTGTATGTCATATGTTATGATGAATTGAAAATGGGGGACCCTGATGTAAACAAGACGAAAGTCTTTCTCTGGTCTGCATCCCCTTAACAATTTTATGTATTGAGCTGTACTGTACCCATTCTGCAATCTGTTAATAAAGTTTTCAATCAATCAATCAAACACAACTACTGTACATTATAACGTTAGCCAATAATGCGCAACGTACCCCCCCCCCCCCCCCACACACATACACAAGTTAACACAACCTATAACTTTTATATCAGTATAATAAAACTCTCAAAGCCAATGTAGAGTTTGTGCACTCTACCCTCGGGTTTAGGAGAGACATTGTGAATATGATTAGATTTATTGTATAGCCTTAATAAGTAACTTACCAGTCTCGGGAGTTGTACAGTGTTCGACAGGTAACTCCGGTAGAAAAGATGGCTGCCATTCTGAAAATTGAGGAGAAAAGCCAGCCCCGCCCCCAGCCTAGTGAATGAGAAAAGCCTGCCCCTAGTGGAGCAGGACAGTCCCTACACAGTACAGTACACAAAATGATCACTGTGATCCACTCCTGCTACATCACTGTGATCCACTGTCCTGCTACATCACTGTCCTGCTACATCACTGTGATCCACTGTCCTGCTACATCACTGTCCTGCTACATCACTGTGATCCACTGTCCTGCTACATCACTGTCCTGCTACATCACTGTGATGCACTGTACTGCTACATCACTGTGATGCACTGTACTGCTACATCACTGTGATGCACTGTCCTGCTACATCACTGTGATCCACTGTACTGCTACATCACTGTGATGATTGATTGATTGATTGAATTGATTGATTGATTGAATTGATTGATTGATTGATTGATTGATTGATTGATTGATTGATTGATTGATTGATTGATTGAAAACGTTATTAACAGATTGCAGAATGGGTACAGTACAGTACAGCTCAATACATACAATTGTTAAGGGGATGCAGACCAGAGAAAGACTTTCGTCTTGTTTACATCAGGGTCCCCCATTTTCAATTCATCGTAACATATATGACATACATGACATACAGATAGACAGTACTGCTCCATCTATACATTTATGACATACCAGATTTGCAAATACAGTACTGTTTGTGATACAAAAAGAGTCCAGAAAAAAGAGTATATACATTTGACGTAGAAACTGTACATTGGATTGGGTAGGTGGGGGGGGGGGGGGACTGTACATTGGAGGTGGTTGGGTGGGGGGGTTGGGTAGGAGTGGGGGGGAGGTTGGGTAGGAGGGGTGGGTGGGGGACACTGTACAACTGTACAAACAAAACTGTACATTGGAATATTGACAAGACCATACTTGGTAATTTACTGTACATTGGAGGGGGTTGTGTTCGGACATTTACAGGGGCCAGTTTCGAATTGCAGTCTCCCTTAGGTGTTTTTTTAGAGTGTTTTTGAAAGTGGGTAGTGAAAACTTTATTAACAGATTGCAGAATGGGTACAATACAGTACAGCTCAATACACACAATTGTTAAGGGGATGCAGACCAGTGAAAGACTTTCGTCTTGTTTACATCAGGGTCCCCCATTTTCAATTCATCAGGACATATATGACATACATGACATACAGATAGACAGTACTGCTACATCTATGTACTGTACCCATTCTGCAATCTGTTAATAAAGTTTTCAATCAATCAAACAACTCTCAAAGCCAACGTGCACTGTGGTAGAAAAGATCGCTCCTGTGAATTAGAAAAGCCAGCCCCGCCCCCAGCCTAGTGAATGAGAAAAGCCTGCCCCTAGTGGAGCAGGACAGTCCCTACACAGTACAGTACACAAAATGATCTAACTCCTACTGCAAAACTTGAAGGAAACAATGTTATTTTTGACAGTGACTTTTCCCTTTCACTCTGCAAGGGTCACCTTTCTTAAGCCAGTAGCTTATTCTTGAGGTTGGTCACTTTTGGAGACAGCCTTTTCCAATCCAGCTCCAGGAAGAGTTTCTGGAAGACTTTGAATGTGTACCTGAGACCAAAGAGAGGAAGAAAACCAATGTCAGGTGCTTATAATGAAATGGACAACAGTCTCACAACATTGTAAATGCCCCAACACTTGACCTTGCCTCACCCCGCAAGGTAAAGTGTAGACAAGGTGCACATTATAAACAAACTGTTCTGTGCCAATATTCAAAACCATGAAGCCTCTCCGCTCAAATAAGTATGGCTATTTGGACAAATCTGAGATGAAACAACTACTTACAGTAACCGGATCACTGAAACTCACATTTAACCAAAACTTGAAGGAAACAATGTTATTTTTGACAGTGACTTTTCCCTTTCACTCTCCAAGGGTCACCTTTCTTAAGCCAGTAGCTTATTCTTGAGGTTGGTCACTTTTGGAGACAGCCTTGTCCAATCCAGCTCCAGGAAGAGTTTCTGGAAGACTTTGAATGTGTACCTGAGACCAAAGAGAGGATGAAAACCAATGTCAGGTGCTTAAAATGAAATGGACAACAGTCTCACAACATTGTAAATGCCCCAACACTTGACCTTGCCTCACCCTGCAAGGTAAAGTGTACACAAGGTGCACATTATAAACAAACTGTTCTGTGCCAATATTCAAAACCATGAAGCCTCTCCGCTCAAATAAGTATAGCTATTTGGACAAATCTGAGATGAAACAACTACTTACAGTAACCGGATCACTGAAACTCACATTTAACCAAAACTTAAAGGAAACAATGTTATTTTTGACAGTGACTTTTCCCTTTCACTCTGCAAGGGTCACCTTTCTTAAGCCAGTAGCTTATTCTTGAGGTTGGTCACTTTTGGAGACAGCCTTGTCCAATCCAGCTCCAGGAAGAGTTTCTGGAAGACTTCGAATGTGTACCTGAGACCAAAGAGAGGAAGAAAACCAATGTCAGGTGCTTAAAATGAAATGGCCAACAGTCTCACAACATTGTAAATGCCCTAACACTTGACCTTGCCTCACCCCACAAGGTAAAGTGTACACAAGGTGCACATTATAAACAAACTGTTCTGTGCCAATATTCAAAACCATGAAGCCTCTCCGCTCAAATAAGTATGGCTATTTGGACAAATCTGAGATGAAACAACTACTTACAGTAACCGGATCACTGAAACTCACATTTAACCAAAACTTGAAGGAAACAATGTTATTTTTGACAGTGACTTTTCCCTTTCACTCTGCAAGGGTCACCTTTCTTAAGCCAGTAGCTTATTCTTGAGGTTGGTCACTTTTGGAGACAGCCTTTTCCAATCCAGCTCCAGGAAGAGTTTCTTGAAGAATTTGAATGTGTACCTGAGACCAAAGAGAGGAAGAAAACCAATGTCAGGTGCTTAAAATGAAATGGACAACAGTCTCACAACATTGTAAATGCCCCAACACTTGACCTTGCCTCACCCTGCAAGGTAAAGTGTAGACAAGGTGCACATTATAAACAAACTGTTCTGTCCCAATATTCAAAACCATGAAGCCTCTCCGCTCAAATAAGTATGGCTATTTGGACAAATCTGAGATGAAACAACTACTTACAGTAACCGGATCACTGAAACTCACATTTAACCAAAACTTGAAGGAAACAATGTTATTTTTGACAGTGACTTTTATCTTTCACTCTGCAAGGGTCACCTTTCTTAAGCCAGTAGCTTATTCTTGAGGTTGGTCACTTTTGGAGACAGCCTTGTCCAATCCAGCTCCAGGAAGAGTTTCTGGAAGACTTCGAATGTGTACCTGAGACCAAAGAGAGGAAGAAAACCAATGTCAGGTGCTTAAAATTAAATGGCCAACAGTCTCACAACATTGTAAATGCCCCAACACTTGACCTTGCCTCACCCCACAAGGTAAAGTGTACACAAGGTGCACATTATAAACAAACTGTTCTGTGCCAATATTCAAAACCATGAAGCCTCTCCGCTCAAATAAGTATGGCTATTTGGACAAATCTGAGATGAAACAACTACTTACAGTAACCGGATCACTGAAACTCACATTTAACCAAAACTTGAAGGAAACAATGTTATTTTTGACAGTGACTTTTCCCTTTCACTCTGCAAGGGTCACCTTTCTTAAGCCAGTAGCTTATTCTTGAGGTTGGTCACTTTTGGAGACAGCTTTTTCCAATCCAGCTCCAGGAAGAGTTTCTGGAAGACTTTGAATGTGTACCTGAGACCAAAGAGAGGAAGAAAACCAATGTCAGGTGCTTAAAATGAAATGGACAACAGTCTCACAACATTGTAAATGCCCCAACACTTGACCTTGCCTCACCCCACAAGGTAAACTGTACACAAGGTGCACATTATAAACAAACTGTTCTGTGCCAATATTCAAAACCATGAAGCCTCTCCGCTCAAATAAGTATGGCTATTTGGACAAATCTGAGATGAAACAACTACTTACAGTAACCGGATCACTGAAACTCACATTTAACCAAAACTTGAAGGAAACAATGTTATTTTTGACAGTGACTTTTCCCTTTCACTCTGCAAGGGTCACCTTTCTTAAGCCAGTAGCTTATTCTTGAGGTTGGTCACTTTTGGAGACAGCCTTGTCCAATCCAGCTCCAGGAAGAGTTTCTGGAAGACTTCGAATGTGTACCTGAGACCAAAGAGAGGAAGAAAACCAATGTCAGGTGCTTAAAATGAAATGGCCAACAGTCTCACAACATTGTAAATGCCCTAACACTTGACCTTGCCTCACCCCACAAGGTAAAGTGTACACAAGGTGCACATTATAAACAAACTGTTCTGTGCCAATATTCAAAACCATGAAGCCTCTTCGCTCAAATAAGTATGGCTATTTGGACAAATCTGAGATGAAACAACTACTTACAGTAACCGGATCACTGAAACTCACATTTAACCAAAACTTGAAGGAAACAATGTTATTTTTGACAGTGACTTTTCCCTTTCACTCTGCAAGGGTCACCTTTCTTAAGCCAGTAGCTTATTCTTGAGGTTGGTCACTTTTGGAGACAGCCTTTTCCAATCCAGCTCCAGGAAGAGTTTCTGGAAGACTTTGAATGTGTACCTGAGACCAAAGAGAGGAAGAAAACCAATGTCAGGTGCTTAAAATGAAATAGACAACAGTCTCACAACATTGTAAATGCCCCAACACTTGACCTTGCCTCACCCCACAAGGTAAAGTGTACACAAGGTGCACATTATAAACAAACTGTTCTGTGCCAATATTCAAAACCATGAAGCCTCTCCGCTCAAATAAGTATGGCTATTTGGACAAATCTGAGATGAAACAACTACTTACAGTAACCGGATCACTGAAACTCACATTTAACCAAAACTTGAAGGAAACAATGTTATTTTTGACAGTGACTTTTCCCTTTCACTCTGCAAGGGTCACCTTTCTTAAGCCAGTAGCTTATTCTTGAGGTTGGTCACTTTTGGAGACAGCCTTTTCCAATCCAGCTCCAGGAAGAGTTTCTTGAAGAATTTGAATGTGTACCTGAGACCAAAGAGAGGAAGAAAACCAATGTCAGGTGCTTAAAATGAAATGGACAACAGTCTCACAACATTGTAAATGCCCCAACACTTGACCTTGCCTCACCCTGCAAGGTAAAGTGTAGACAAGGTGCACATTATAAACAAACTGTTCTGTCCCAATATTCAAAACCATGAAGCCTCTCCGCTCAAATAAGTATGGCTATTTGGACAAATCTGAGATGAAACAACTACTTACAGTAACCGGATCACTGAAACTCACATTTAACCAAAACTTGAAGGAAACAATGTTATTTTTGACAGTGACTTTTATCTTTCACTCTGCAAGGGTCACCTTTCTTAAGCCAGTAGCTTATTCTTGAGGTTGGTCACTTTTGGAGACAGCCTTGTCCAATCCAGCTCCAGGAAGAGTTTCTGGAAGACTTCGAATGTGTACCTGAGACCAAAGAGAGGAAGAAAACCAATGTCAGGTGCTTAAAATGAAATGGCCAACAGTCTCACAACATTGTAAATGCCCCAACACTTGACCTTGCCTCACCCCACAAGGTAAAGTGTACACAAGGTGCACATTATAAACAAACTGTTCTGTGCCAATATTCAAAACCATGAAGCCTCTTCGCTCAAATAAGTATGGCTATTTGGACAAATCTGAGATGAAACAACTACTTACAGTAACCGGATCACTGAAACTCACATTTAACCAAAACTTGAAGGAAACAATGTTATTTTTGACAGTGACTTTTCCCTTTCACTCTGCAAGGGTCACCTTTCTTAAGCCAGTAGCTTATTCTTGAGGTTGGTCACTTTTGGAGACAGCCTTTTCCAATCCAGCTCCAGGAAGAGTTTCTGGAAGACTTTGAATGTGTACCTGAGACCAAAGAGAGGAAGAAAACCAATGTCAGGTGCTTAAAATGAAATAGACAACAGTCTCACAACATTGTAAATGACCCAACACTTGACCTTGCCTCACCCCACAAGGTAAAGTGTACACAAGGTGCACATTATAAACAAACTGTTCTGTGCCAATATTCAAAACCATGAAGCCTCTCCGCTCAAATAAGTATGGCTATTTGGACAAATCTGAGATGAAACAACTACTTACAGTAACCGGATCACTGAAACTCACATTTAACCAAAACTTGAAGGAAACAATGTTATTTTTGACAGTGACTTTTCCCTTTCACTCTAAAAGGGTCACCTTTCTTAAGCCAGTAGCTTATTCTTGAGGTTGGTCACTTTTGGAGACAGCCTTTTCCAATCGAGCTCCAGGAAGAGTTTCTGGAAGAATTTGAATGTGTACCTGAGACCAAAGAGAGGAAGAAAACCAATGTCAGGTGCTTAAAATGAAATGGACAACAGTCTCACAACATTGTAAATGCCCCAACACTTGACCTTGCCTCACCCTGCAAGGTAAAGTGTAGACAAGGTGCACATTATAAACAAACTGTTCTGTCCCAATATTAAAAACCATGAAGCCTCTCCGCTCAAATAAGTATGGCTATTTGGACAAATCTGAGACGAAACAACTACTTACAGTAACCGGATCACTGAAACTCACATTTAACCAAAACTTGAAGGAAACAATGTTATTTTTGACAGTGACTTTTATCTTTCACTCTGCAAGGGTCACCTTTCTTAAGCCAGTAGCTTATTCTTGAGGTTGGTCACTTTTGGAGACAGCCTTGTCCAATCCAGCTCCAGGAAGAGTTTCTGGAAGACTTCGAATGTGTACCTGAGACCAAAGAGAGGAAGAAAACCAATGTCAGGTGCTTATAATGAAATGGACAACAGTCTCACAACATTGTAAATGCCCCAACACTTGACCTTGCCTCACCCCGCAAGGTAAAGTGTAGACAAGGTGCACATTATAAACAAACTGTTCTGTGCCAATATTCAAAACCATGAAGCCTCTCCGCTCAAATAAGTATGGCTATTTGGACAAATCTGAGATGAAACAACTACTTACAGTAACCGGATCACTGAAACTCACATTTAACCAAAACTTGAAGGAAACAATGTTATTTTTGACAGTGACTTTTCCCTTTCACTCTCCAAGGGTCACCTTTCTTAAGCCAGTAGCTTATTCTTGAGGTTGGTCACTTTTGGAGACAGCCTTGTCCAATCCAGCTCCAGGAAGAGTTTCTGGAAGACTTTGAATGTGTACCTGAGACCAAAGAGAGGATGAAAACCAATGTCAGGTGCTTAAAATGAAATGGACAACAGTCTCACAACATTGTAAATGCCCCAACACTTGACCTTGCCTCACCCTGCAAGGTAAAGTGTACACAAGGTGCACATTATAAACAAACTGTTCTGTGCCAATATTCAAAACCATGAAGCCTCTCCGCTCAAATAAGTATAGCTATTTGGACAAATCTGAGATGAAACAACTACTTACAGTAACCGGATCACTGAAACTCACATTTAACCAAAACTTGAAGGAAACAATGTTATTTTTGACAGTGACTTTTCCCTTTCACTCTGCAAGGGTCACCTTTCTTAAGCCAGTAGCTTATTCTTGAGGTTGGTCACTTTTGGAGACAGCCTTGTCCAATCCAGCTCCAGGAAGAGTTTCTGGAAGACTTCGAATGTGTACCTGAGACCAAAGAGAGGAAGAAAACCAATGTCAGGTGCTTAAAATGAAATGGCCAACAGTCTCACAACATTGTAAATGCCCTAACACTTGACCTTGCCTCACCCCACAAGGTAAAGTGTACACAAGGTGCACATTATAAACAAACTGTTCTGTGCCAATATTCAAAACCATGAAGCCTCTTCACTCAAATAAGTATGGCTATTTGGACAAATCTGAGATGAAACAACTACTTACAGTAACCGGATCACTGAAACTCACATTTAACCAAAACTTGAAGGAAACAATGTTATTTTTGACAGTGACTTTTCCCTTTCACTCTGCAAGGGTCACCTTTCTTAAGCCAGTAGCTTATTCTTGAGGTTGGTCACTTTTGGAGACAGCCTTTTCCAATCCAGCTCCAGGAAGAGTTTCTGGAAGACTTTGAATGTGTACCTGAGACCAAAGAGAGGAAGAAAACCAATGTCAGGTGCTTAAAATGAAATAGACAACAGTCTCACAACATTGTAAATGCCCCAACACTTGACCTTGCCTCACCCCACAAGGTAAAGTGTACACAAGGTGCACATTATAAACAAACTGTTCTGTGCCAATATTCAAAACCATGAAGCCTCTCCGCTCAAATAAGTATGGCTATTTGGACAAATCTGAGATGAAACAACTACTTACAGTAACCGGATCACTGAAACTCACATTTAACCAAAACTTGAAGGAAACAATGTTATTTTTGACAGTGACTTTTCCCTTTCACTCTGCAAGGGTCACCTTTCTTAAGCCAGTAGCTTATTCTTGAGGTTGGTCACTTTTGGAGACAGCCTTTTCCAATCCAGCTCCAGGAAGAGTTTCTTGAAGAATTTGAATGTGTACCTGAGACCAAAGAGAGGAAGAAAACCAATGTCAGGTGCTTAAAATGAAATGGACAACAGTCTCACAACATTGTAAATGCCCCAACACTTGACCTTGCCTCACCCTGCAAGGTAAAGTGTAGACAAGGTGCACATTATAAACAAACTGTTCTGTCCCAATATTCAAAACCATGAAGCCTCTCCGCTCAAATAAGTATGGCTATTTGGACAAATCTGAGATGAAACAACTACTTACAGTAACCGGATCACTGAAACTCACATTTAACCAAAACTTGAAGGAAACAATGTTATTTTTGACAGTGACTTTTATCTTTCACTCTGCAAGGGTCACCTTTCTTAAGCCAGTAGCTTATTCTTGAGGTTGGTCACTTTTGGAGACAGCCTTGTCCAATCCAGCTCCAGGAAGAGTTTCTGGAAGACTTCGAATGTGTACCTGAGACCAAAGAGAGGAAGAAAACCAATGTCAGGTGCTTAAAATGAAATGGCCAACAGTCTCACAACATTGTAAATGCCCCAACACTTGACCTTGCCTCACCCCACAAGGTAAAGTGTACACAAGGTTCACATTATAAACAAACTGTTCTGTGCCAATATTCAAAACCATGAAGCCTCTCCGCTCAAATAAGTATGGCTATTTGGACAAATCTGAGATGAAACAACTACTTACAGTAACCGGATCACTGAAACTCACATTTAACCAAAACTTGAAGGAAACAATGTTATTTTTGACAGTGACTTTTCCCTTTCACTCTGCAAGGGTCACCTTTCTTAAGCCAGTAGCTTATTCTTGAGGTTGGTCACTTTTGGAGACAGCTTTTTCCAATCCAGCTCCAGGAAGAGTTTCTGGAAGACTTTGAATGTGTACCTGAGACCAAAGAGAGGAAGAAAACCAATGTCAGGTGCTTAAAATGAAATGGACAACAGTCTCACAACATTGTAAATGCCCCAACACTTGACCTTGCCTCACCCCACAAGGTAAACTGTACACAAGGTGCACATTATAAACAAACTGTTCTGTGCCAATATTCAAAACCATGAAGCCTCTCCGCTCAAATAAGTATGGCTATTTGGACAAATCTGAGATGAAACAACTACTTACAGTAACCGGATCACTGAAACTCACATTTAACCAAAACTTGAAGGAAACAATGTTATTTTTGACAGTGACTTTTCCCTTTCACTCTGCAAGGGTCACCTTTCTTAAGCCAGTAGCTTATTCTTGAGGTTGGTCACTTTTGGAGACAGCCTTGTCCAATCCAGCTCCAGGAAGAGTTTCTGGAAGACTTCGAATGTGTACCTGAGACCAAAGAGAGGAAGAAAACCAATGTCAGGTGCTTAAAATGAAATGGCCAACAGTCTCACAACATTGTAAATGCCCTAACACTTGACCTTGCCTCACCCCACAAGGTAAAGTGTACACAAGGTGCACATTATAAACAAACTGTTCTGTGCCAATATTCAAAACCATGAAGCCTCTTCGCTCAAATAAGTATGGCTATTTGGACAAATCTGAGATGAAACAACTACTTACAGTAACCGGATCACTGAAACTCACATTTAACCAAAACTTGAAGGAAACAATGTTATTTTTGACAGTGACTTTTCCCTTTCACTCTGCAAGGGTCACCTTTCTTAAGCCAGTAGCTTATTCTTGAGGTTGGTCACTTTTGGAGACAGCCTTGTCCAATCCAGCTCCAGGAAGAGTTTCTGGAAGACTTCGAATGTGTACCTGAGACCAAAGAGAGGAAGAAAACCAATGTCAGGTGCTTAAAATGAAATAGACAACAGTCTCACAACATTGTAAATGACCCAACACTTGACCTTGCCTCACCCCACAAGGTAAAGTGTACACAAGGTGCACATTATAAACAAACTGTTCTGTGCCAATATTCAAAACCATGAAGCCTCTCCGCTCAAATAAGTATGGCTATTTGGACAAATCTGAGATGAAACAACTACTTACAGTAACCGGATCACTGAAACTCACATTTAACCAAAACTTGAAGGAAACAATGTTATTTTTGACAGTGACTTTTCCCTTTCACTCTGCAAGGGTCACCTTTCTTAAGCCAGTAGCTTATTCTTGAGGTTGGTCACTTTTGGAGACAGCCTTTTCCAATCGAGCTCCAGGAAGAGTTTCTGGAAGAATTTGAATGTGTACCTGAGACCAAAGAGAGGAAGAAAACCAATGTCAGGTGCTTAAAATGAAATGGACAACAGTCTCACAACATTGTAAATGCCCCAACACTTGACCTTGCCTCACCCTGCAAGGTAAAGTGTAGACAAGGTGCACATTATAAACAAACTGTTCTGTCCCAATATTCAAAACCATGAAGCCTCTCCGCTCAAATAAGTATGGCTATTTGGACAAATCTGAGACGAAACAACTACTTACAGTAACCGGATCACTGAAACTCACATTTAACCAAAACTTGAAGGAAACAATGTTATTTTTGACAGTGACTTTTATCTTTCACTCTGCAAGGGTCACCTTTCTTAAGCCAGTAGCTTATTCTTGAGGTTGGTCACTTTTGGAGACAGCCTTGTCCAATCCAGCTCCAGGAAGAGTTTCTGGAAGACTTCGAATGTGTACCTGAGACCAAAGAGAGGAAGAAAACCAATGTCAGGTGCTTAAAATGAAATGGCCAACAGTCTCACAACATTGTAAATGCCCCAACACTTGACCTTGCCTCACCCCACAAGGTAAAGTGTACACAAGGTGCACATTATAAACAAACTGTTCTGTGCCAATATTCAAAACCATGAAGCCTCTTCGCTCAAATAAGTATGGCTATTTGGACAAATCTGAGATGAAACAACTACTTACAGTAACCGGATCACTGAAACTCACATTTAACCAAAACTTGAAGGAAACAATGTTATTTTTGACAGTGACTTTTCCCTTTCACTCTGCAAGGGTCACCTTTCTTAAGCCAGTAGCTTATTCTTGAGGTTGGTCACTTTTGGAGACAGCCTTTTCCAATCCAGCTCCAGGAAGAGTTTCTGGAAGACTTTGAATGTGTACCTGAGACCAAAGAGAGGAAGAAAACCAATGTCAGGTGCTTAAAATGAAATAGACAACAGTCTCACAACATTGTAAATGACCCAACACTTGACCTTGCCTCACCCCACAAGGTAAAGTGTACACAAGGTGCACATTATAAACAAACTGTTCTGTGCCAATATTCAAAACCATGAAGCCTCTCCGCTCAAATAAGTATGGCTATTTGGACAAATCTGAGATGAAACAACTACTTACAGTAACCGGATCACTGAAACTCACATTTAACCAAAACTTGAAGGAAACAATGTTATTTTTGACAGTGACTTTTCCCTTTCACTCTGCAAGGGTCACCTTTCTTAAGCCAGTAGCTTATTCTTGAGGTTGGTCACTTTTGGAGACAGCCTTTTCCAATCGAGCTCCAGGAAGAGTTTCTGGAAGAATTCGAATGTGTACCTGAGACCAAAGAGAGGAAGAAAACCAATGTCAGGTGCTTAAAATGAAATGGACAACAGTCTCACAACATTGTAAATGCCCCAACACTTGACCTTGCCTCACCCTGCAAGGTAAAGTGTAGACAAGGTGCACATTATAAACAAACTGTTCTGTCCCAATATTCAAAACCATGAAGCCTCTCCGCTCAAATAAGTATGGCTATTTGGACAAATCTGAGACGAAACAACTACTTACAGTAACCGGATCACTGAAACTCACATTTAACCAAAACTTGAAGGAAACAATGTTATTTTTGACAGTGACTTTTATCTTTCACTCTGCAAGGGTCACCTTTCTTAAGCCAGTAGCTTATTCTTGAGGTTGGTCACTTTTGGAGACAGCCTTGTCCAATCCAGCTCCAGGAAGAGTTTCTGGAAGACTTTGAATGTGTACCTGAGACCAAAGAGAGGAAGAAAACCAATGTCAGGTGCTTAAAATGAAATGGCCAACAGTCTCACAACATTGTAAATGCCCCAACACTTGACCTTGCCTCACCCCACAAGGTAAAGTGTACACAAGGTGCACATTATAAACAAACTGTTATGTGCCAATATTCAAAACCATGAAGCCTCTCCGCTCAAATAAGTATGGCTATTTGGACAAATCTGAGATGAAACAACTACTTACAGTAACCGGATCACTGAAACTCACATTTAACCAAAACTTGAAGGAAACAATGTTATTTTTGACAGTGACTTTTCCCTTTCACTCTGCAAGGGTCACCTTTCTTAAGCCAGTAGCTTATTCTTGAGGTTGGTCACTTTTGGAGACAGCCTTTTCCAATCCAGCTCCAGGAAGAGTTTCTGGAAGACTTTGAATGTGTACCTGAGACCAAAGAGAGGAAGAAAACCAATGTCAGGTGCTTAAAATGAAATGGACAACAGTCTCACAACATTGTAAATGCCCCAACACTTGACCTTGCCTCACCCCACAAGGTAAACTGTACACAAGGTGCACATTATAAACAAACTGTTCTGTGCCAATATTCAAAACCATGAAGCCTCTCCGCTCAAATAAGTATGGCTATTTGGACAAATCTGAGATGAAACAACTACTTACAGTAACCGGATCACTGAAACTCACATTTAACCAAAACTTGAAGGAAACAATGTTATTTTTGACAGTGACTTTTCCCTTTCACTCTGCAAGGGTCACCTTTCTTAAGCCAGTAGCTTATTCTTGAGGTTGGCCACTTTTGGAGACAGCCTTGTCCAATCCAGCTCCAGGAAGAGTCTCTGGAAGACTTCGAATGTGTACCTGAGACCAAAGAGAGGAAGAAAACCAATGTCAGGTGCTTAAAATGAAATGGACAACAGTCTCACAACATTGTAAATGCCCCAACACTTGACCTTGCCTCACCCCGCAAGGTAAAGTGTAGACAAGGTGCACATTATAAACAAACTGTTCTGTCCCAATATTCAAAACCATGAAGCCTCTCCGCTCAAATAAGTATGGCTATTTGGACAAATCTGAGATGAAACAACTACTTACAGTAACCGGATCACTGAAACTCACATTTAACCAAAACTTGAAGGAAACAATGTTATTTTTGACAGTGACTTTTCCCTTTCACTCTGCAAGGGTCACCTTTCTTAAGCCAGTAGCTTATTCTTGAGGTTGGTCACTTTTGGAGACAGCCTTTTCCAATCCAGCTCCAGGAAGAGTTTCTGGAAGACTTTGAATGTGTACCTGAGACCAAAGAGAGGAAGAAAACCAATGTCAGGTGCTTAAAATGAAGTGGACAACAGTCTCACAACATTGTAAATGCCCCAACACTTGACCTTGCCTCACCACGCAAGGTAAAGTGTAGACAAGGTGCACATTATAAATGAACTGTTCTGTGCCAATATTCAAAACCATGAAGCCTCTCCGCTCAAATGAGTATGGCTATTTGGACAAATCTGAGATGAAACAACTACTTACAGTAACCGGATCACTGAAACTCACATTTAACCAAAACTTGAAGGAAACAATGTTATTTTTGACAGTGACTTTTCCCTTTCACTCTGCAAGGGTCACCTTTCTTAAGCCAGTAGCTTATTCTTGAGGTTGGTCACTTTTGGAGACAGCCTTTTCCAATCCAGCTCCAGGAAGAGTTTCTGGAAGACTTTGAATGTGTACCTGAGACCAAAGAGAGGAAGAAAACCAATGTCAGGTGCTTACAATGAAATGGACAACAGTCTCACAACATTGTAAATGCCCCAACACTTGACCTTGCCTCACCCTGCAAGGTAAAGTGTAGACAAGGTGCACATTATAAACAAACTGTTCTGTCCCAATATTCAAAACCATGAAGCCTCTCCGCTCAAATAAGTATGGCTATTTGGACAAATCTGAGATGAAACAACTACTTACAGTAACCGGATCACTGAAACTCACATTTAACCAAAACTTGAAGGAAACAATGTTATTTTTGACAGTGACTTTTCCCTTTCACTCTGCAAGGGTCACCTTTCTTAAGCCAGTAGCTTATTCTTGAGGTTGGTCACTTTTGGAGACAGCCTTTTCCAATCCAGCTCCAGGAAGAGTTTCTGGAAGACTTTGAATGTGTACCTGAGACCAAAGAGAGGAAGAAAACCAATGTCAGGTGCTTAAAATGAAATGGACAACAGTCTCACAACATTGTAAATGCCCCAACACTTGACCTTGCCTCACCCCACAAGGTAAAGTGTACACAAGGTGCACATTATAAACAAACTGTTCTGTGCCAATATTCAAAACCATGAAGCCTCTCCGCTCAAATAAGTATGGCTATTTGGACAAATCTGAGATGAAACAACTACTTACAGTAACCGGATCACTGAAACTCACATTTAACCAAAACTTGAAGGAAACAATGTTATTTTTGACAGTGACTTTTCCCTTTCACTCTGCAAGGGTCACCTTTCTTAAGCCAGTAGCTTATTCTTGAGGTTGGCCACTTTTGGAGACAGCCTTGTCCAATCCAGCTCCAGGAAGAGTCTCTGGAAGACTTCGAATGTGTACCTGAGACCAAAGAGAGGAAGAAAACCAATGTCAGGTGCTTAAAATGAAATGGACAACAGTCTCACAACATTGTAAATGCCCCAACACTTGACCTTGCCTCACCCCGCAAGGTAAAGTGTAGACAAGGTGCACATTATAAACAAACTGTTCTGTCCCAATATTCAAAACCATGAAGCCTCTCCGCTCAAATAAGTATGGCTATTTGGACAAATCTGAGATGAAACAACTACTTACAGTAACCGGATCACTGAAACTCACATTTAACCAAAACTTGAAGGAAACAATGTTATTTTTGACAGTGACTTTTCCCTTTCACTCTGCAAGGGTCACCTTTCTTAAGCCAGTAGCTTATTCTTGAGGTTGGTCACTTTTGGAGACAGCCTTTTCCAATCCAGCTCCAGGAAGAGTTTCTGGAAGACTTTGAATGTGTACCTGAGACCAAAGAGAGGAAGAAAACCAATGTCAGGTGCTTAAAATGAAATAGACAACAGTCTCACAACATTGTAAATGCCCCAACACTTGACCTTGCCTCACCCCACAAGGTAAAGTGTACACAAGGTGCACATTATAAACAAACTGTTCTGTGCCAATATTCAAAACCATGAAGCCTCTCCGCTCAAATAAGTATGGCTATTTGGACAAATCTGAGATGAAACAACTACTTACAGTAACCGGATCACTGAAACTCACATTTAACCAAAACTTGAAGGAAACAATGTTATTTTTGACAGTGACTTTTCCCTTTCACTCTGCAAGGGTCACCTTTCTTAAGCCAGTAGCTTATTCTTGAGGTTGGTCACTTTTGGAGACAGCCTTTTCCAATCCAGCTCCAGGAAGAGTTTATGGAAGAATTTGAATGTGTACCTGAGACCAAAGAGAGGAAGAAAACCAATGTCAGGTGCTTAAAATGAAATGGACAACAGTCTCACAACATTGTAAATGCCCCAACACTTGACCTTGCCTCACCCTGCAAGGTAAAGTGTAGACAAGGTGCACATTATAAACAAACTGTTCTGTCCCAATATTCAAAACCATGAAGCCTCTCCGCTCAAATAAGTATGGCTATTTGGACAATCTGAGATGAAACAACTACTTACAGTAACCGGATCACTGAAACTCACATTTAACCAAAACTTGAAGGAAACAATGTTATTTTTGACAGTGACTTTTCCCTTTCACTCTGCAAGGGTCACCTTTCTTAAGCCAGTAGCTTATTCTTGAGGTTGGTCACTTTTGGAGACAGCCTTTTCCAATCCAGCTCCAGGAAGAGTTTCTGGAAGACTTTGAATGTGTACCTGAGACCAAAGAGAGGAAGAAAACCAATGTCAGGTGCTTAAAATGAAGTGGACAACAGTCTCACAACATTGTAAATGCCCCAACACTTGACCTTGCCTCACCACGCAAGGTAAAGTGTAGACAAGGTGCACATTATAAATGAACTGTTCTGTGCCAATATTCAAAACCATGAAGCCTCTCCACTCAAATGAGTATGGCTATTTGGACAAATCTGAGATGAAACAACTACTTACAGTAACCGGATCACTGAAACTCACATTTAACCAAAACTTGAAGGAAACAATGTTATTTTTGACAGTGACTTTTCCCTTTCACTCTGCAAGGGTCACCTTTCTTAAGCCAGTAGCTTATTCTTGAGGTTGGTCACTTTTGGAGACAGCCTTTTCCAATCCAGCTCCAGGAAGAGTTTCTGGAAGACTTTGAATGTGTACCTGAGACCAAAGAGAGGAAGAAAACCAATGTCAGGTGCTTAAAATGAAATGGACAACAGTCTCACAACATTGTAAATGCCCCAACACTTGACCTTGCCTCACCCTGCAAGGTAAAGTGTAGACAAGGTGCACATTATAAACAAACTGTTCTGTCCCAATATTCAAAACCATGAAGCCTCTCCGCTCAAATAAGTATGGCTATTTGGACAAATCTGAGATGAAACAACTACTTACAGTAACCGGATCACTGAAACTCACATTTAACCAAAACTTGAAGGAAACAATGTTATTTTTGACAGTGACTTTTCCCTTTCACTCTGCAAGGGTCACCTTTCTTAAGCCAGTAGCTTATTCTTGAGGTTGGTCACTTTTGGAGACAGCCTTTTCCAATCCAGCTCCAGGAAGAGTTTCTGGAAGACTTTGAATGTGTACCTGAGACCAAAGAGCGGAAGAAAACCAATGTCAGGTGCTTAAAATGAAGTGGACAACAGTCTCACAACATTGTAAATGCCCCAACACTTGACCTTGCCTCACCACGCAAGGTAAAGTGTAGACAAGGTGCACATTATAAATGAACTGTTCTGTGCCAATATTCAAAACCATGAAGCCTCTCCGCTCAAATGAGTATGGCTATTTGGACAAATCTGAGATGAAACAACTACTTACAGTAACCGGATCACTGAAACTCACATTTAACCAAAACTTGAAGGAAACAATGTTATTTTTGACAGTGACTTTTCCCTTTCACTCTGCAAGGGTCACCTTTCTTAAGCCAGTAGCTTATTCTTGAGGTTGGTCACTTTTGGAGACAGCCTTTTCCAATCCAGCTCCAGGAAGAGTTTCTGGAAGACTTTGAATGTGTACCTGAGACCAAAGAGAGGAAGAAAACCAATGTCAGGTGCTTAAAATGAAATGGACAACAGTCTCACAACATTGTAAATGCCCCAACACTTGACCTTGCCTCACCCTGCAAGGTAAAGTGTAGACAAGGTGCACATTATAAACAAACTGTTCTGTCCCAATATTCAAAACCATGAAGCCTCTCCGCTCAAATAAGTATGGCTATTTGGACAAATCTGAGATGAAACAACTACTTACAGTAACCGGATCACTGAAACTCACATTTAACCAAAACTTGAAGGAAACAATGTTATTTTTGACAGTGACTTTTATCTTTCACTCTGCAAGGGTCACCTTTCTTAAGCCAGTAGCTTATTCTTGAGGTTGGTCACTTTTGGAGACAGCCTTGTCCAATCCAGCTCCAGGAAGAGTTTCTGGAAGACTTCGAATGTGTACCTGAGACCAAAGAGAGGAAGAAAACCAATGTCAGGTGCTTAAAATGAAATGGCCAACAGTCTCACAACATTGTAAATGCCCCAACACTTGACCTTGCCTCACCCCACAAGGTAAAGTGTACACAAGGTGCACATTATAAACAAACTGTTCTGTGCCAATATTCAAAACCATGAAGCCTCTCTGCTCAAATAAGTATGGCTATTTGGACAAATCTGAGATGAAACAACTACTTACAGTAACCGGATCACTGAAACTCACATTTAACCAAAACTTGAAGGAAACAATGTTATTTTTGACAGTGACTTTTCCCTTTCACTCTGCAAGGGTCACCTTTCTTAAGCCAGTAGCTTATTCTTGAGGTTGGTCACTTTTGGAGACAGCCTTTTCCAATCCAGCTCCAGGAAGAGTTTCTGGAATACTTTGAATGTGTACCTGAGACCAAAGAGAGGAAGAAAACCAATGTCAAATGCTTAAAATGAAATGGACAACAGTCTCACAACATTGTAAATGCCCCAACACTTGACCTTGCCTCACCCCACAAGGTAAAGTGTACACAAGGTGCACATTATAAACAAACTGTTCTGTGCCAATATTCAAAACCATGAAGCCTCTCCGCTCAAATAAGTATGGCTATTTGGACAAATCTGAGATGAAACAACTACTTACAGTAACCGGATCACTGAAACTCACATTTAACCAAAACTTGAAGGAAACAATGTTATTTTTGACAGTGACTTTTCCCTTTCACTCTGCAAGGGTCACCTTTCTTAAGCCAGTAGCTTATTCTTGAGGTTGGTCACTTTTGGAGACAGCCTTTTCCAATCCAGCTCCAGGAAGAGTTTCTGGAAGACTTTGAATGTGTACCTGAGACCAAAGAGAGGAAGAAAACCAATGTCAGGTGCTTAAAATGAAGTGGACAACAGTCTCACAACATTGTAAATGCCCCAACACTTGACCTTGCCTCACCACGCAAGGTAAAGTGTACACAAGGTGCACATTATAAACAAACTGTTCTGTCCCAATATTCAAAACCATGAAGCCTCTCCGCTCAAATAAGTATGGCTATTTGGACAAATCTGAGATGAAACAACTACTTACAGTAACCGGATCACTGAAACTCACATTTAACCAAAACTTGAAGGAAACAATGTTATTTTTGACAGTGACTTTTATCTTTCACTCTGCAAGGGTCACCTTTCTTAAGCCAGTAGCTTATTCTTGAGGTTGGTCACTTTTGGAGACAGCCTTGTCCAATCCAGCTCCAGGAAGAGTTTCTGGAAGACTTCGAATGTGTACCTGAGACCAAAGAGAGGAAGAAAACCAATGTCAGGTGCTTAAAATGAAATGGCCAACAGTCTCACAACATTGTAAATGCCCCAACACTTGACCTTGCCTCACCCCACAAGGTAAAGTGTACACAAGGTGCACATTATAAACAAACTGTTCTGTGCCAATATTCAAAACCATGAAGCCTCTCCGCTCAAATAAGTATGGCTATTTGGACAAATCTGAGATGAAACAACTACTTACAGTAACCGGATCACTGAAACTCACATTTAACCAAAACTTGAAGGAAACAATGTTATTTTTGACAGTGACTTTTCCCTTTCACTCTGCAAGGGTCACCTTTCTTAAGCCAGTAGCTTATTCTTGAGGTTGGTCACTTTTGGAGACAGCCTTTTCCAATCCAGCTCCAGGAAGAGTTTCTGGAAGACTTTGAATGTGTACCTGAGACCAAAGAGAGGAAGAAAACCAATGTCAGGTGCTTAAAATGAAATGGACAACAGTCTCACAACATTGTAAATGCCCCAACACTTGACCTTGCCTCACCCCACAAGGTAAAGTGTACACAAGGTGCACATTATAAACAAACTATTCTGTGCCAATATTCAAAACCATGAAGCCTCTCCGCTCAAATAAGTATGGCTATTTGGACAAATCTGAGATGAAACAACTACTTACAGTAACCGGATCACTGAAACTCACATTTAACCAAAACTTGAAGGAAACAATGTTATTTTTGACAGTGACTTTTCCCTTTCACTCTGCAAGGGTCACCTTTCTTAAGCCAGTAGCTTATTCTTGAGGTTGGTCACTTTTGGAGACAGCCTTTTCCAATCCAGCTCCAGGAAGAGTTTCTGGAAGACTTTGAATGTGTACCTGAGACCAAAGAGAGGAAGAAAACCAATGTCAGGTGCTTAAAATGAAGTGGACAACAGTCTCACAACATTGTAAATGCCCCAACACTTGACCTTGCCTCACCACGCAAGGTAAAGTGTAGACAAGGTGCACATTATAAATGAACTGTTCTGTGCCAATATTCAAAACCATGAAGCCTCTCCGCTCAAATGAGTATGGCTATTTGGACAAATCTGAGATGAAACAACTACTTACAGTAACCGGATCACTGAAACTCACATTTAACCAAAACTTGAAGGAAACAATGTTATTTTTGACAGTGACTTTTCCCTTTCACTCTGCAAGGGTCACCTTTCTTAAGCCAGTAGCTTATTCTTGAGGTTGGTCACTTTTGGAGACAGCCTTTTCCAATCCAGCTCCAGGAAGAGTTTCTGGAAGACTTTGAATGTGTACCTGAGACCAAAGAGAGGAAGAAAACCAATGTCAGGTGCTTAAAATGAAATGGACAACAGTCTCACAACATTGTAAATGCCCCAACACTTGACCTTGCCTCACCCCACAAGGTAAAGTGTACACAAGGTGCACATTATAAACAAACTGTTCTGTGCCAATATTCAAAACCATGAAGCCTCTCCGCTCAAATAAGTATGGCTATTTGGACAAATCTGAGATGAAACAACTACTTACAGTAACCGGATCACTGAAACTCACATTTAACCAAAACTTGAAGGAAACAATGTTATTTTTGACAGTGACTTTTCCCTTTCACTCTGCAAGGGTCACCTTTCTTAAGCCAGTAGCTTATTCTTGGGGTTGGTCACTTTTGGAGACAGCCTTTTCCAATCCAGCTCCAGGAAGAGTTTCTGGAAGACTTTGAATGTGTACCTGAGACCAAAGAGAGGAAGAAAACCAATGTCAGGTGCTTAAAATGAAGTGGACAACAGTCTCACAACATTGTAAATGCCCCAACACTTGACCTTGCCTCACCACGCAAGGTAAAGTGTAGACAAGGTGCACATTATAAATGAACTGTTCTGTGCCAATATTCAAAACCATGAAGCCTCTCCGCTCAAATGAGTATGGCTATTTGGACAAATCTGAGATGAAACAACTACTTACAGTAACCGGATCACTGAAACTCACATTTAACGAAACCTTGAAGGAAACAATGTTATTTTTGACAGTGACTTTTCCCTTATACTCTCTGCAAGGGTCACCTTTCTTAAGCCAGTAGCTTATTCTTGAGGTTGGTCACTTTTGGAGACAGCCTTGTCCAATCCAGCTCCATGAAAAGTCTCTGGAAGACTTTGAATGTGTACCTGAGACCAAAGAGAGGAAGAAAACCAATGTCAGGTGCTTAAAATGAAATGGACAACAGTCTCACAACATTGTAAATGCCCCAACACTTGACCTTGCCTCACCCCACAAGGTAAAGTGTACACAAGGTGCACATTATAAACAAACTGTTCTGTGCCAATATTCAAAACCATGAAGCCTCTCCGCTCAAATAAGTATGGCTATTTGGACAAATCTGAGATGAAACAACTACTTACAGTAACCGGATCACTGAAACTCACATTTAACCAAAACTTGAAGGAAACAATGTTATTTTTGACAATGACTTTTCCCTTTCACTCTGCAAGGGTCACCTTTCTTAAGCCAGTAGCTTATTCTTGAGGTTGGTCACTTTTGGAGACAGCCTTGTCCAATCCAGCTCCAGGAAAAGTCTCTGGAAGACTTCGAATGTGTACCTGAGACCAAAGAGAGGAAGAAAACCAATGTCAGGTGCTTAAAATGAAATGGACAATAGTCTCACAACATTGTAAATGCCCCAACACTTGACCTTGCCTCACCCCACAAGGTAAAGTGTACACAAGGTGCACATTATAAACAAACTGTTCTGTGCCAATATTCAAAACCATGAAGCCTCTCCGCTCAAATAAGTATGGCTATTTGGACAAATCTGAGATGAAACAACTACTTACAGTAACGGGATCACTGAAACTCACATTTAACGAAACCTTGAAGGAAACAATGTTATTTTTGACAGTGACTTTTCCCTTATACTCTCTGCAAGGGTCACCTTTCTTAAGCCAGTAGCTTATTCTTGAGGTTGGTCACTTTTGGAGACAGCCTTGTCCAATCCAGCTCCATGAAAAGTCTCTGGAAGACTTTGAATGTGTACCTGAGACCAAAGAGAGGAAGAAAACCAATGTCAGGTGCTTAAAATGAAATGGACAACAGTCTCACAACATTGTAAATGCCCCAACACTTGACCTTGCCTCACCCCACAAGGTAAAGTGTACACAAGGTGCACATTATAAACAAACTGTTCTGTGCCAATATTCAAAACCATGAAGCCTCTCCGCTCAAATAAGTATGGCTATTTGGACAAATCTGAGATGAAACAACTACTTACAGTAACCGGATCACTGAAACTCACATTTAACCAAAACTTGAAGGAAACAATGTTATTTTTGACAGTGACTTTTCCCTTTCACTCTGCAAGGGTCACCTTTCTTAAGCCAGTAGCTTATTCTTGAGGTTGGTCACTTTTGGAGACAGCCTTTTCCAATCGAGCTCCAGGAAGAGTTTCTGGAAGAATTCGAATGTGTACCTGAGACCAAAGAGAGGAAGAAAACCAATGTCAGGTGCTTAAAATGAAATGGACAACAGTCTCACAACATTGTAAATGCCCCAACACTTGACCTTGCCTCACCCTGCAAGGTAAAGTGTAGACAAGGTGCACATTATAAACAAACTGTTCTGTCCCAATATTCAAAACCATGAAGCCTCTCCGCTCAAATAAGTATGGCTATTTGGACAAATCTGAGACGAAACAACTACTTACAGTAACCGGATCACTGAAACTCACATTTAACCAAAACTTGAAGGAAACAATGTTATTTTTGACAGTGACTTTTATCTTTCACTCTGCAAGGGTCACCTTTCTTAAGCCAGTAGCTTATTCTTGAGGTTGGTCACTTTTGGAGACAGCCTTGTCCAATCCAGCTCCAGGAAGAGTTTCTGGAAGACTTTGAATGTGTACCTGAGACCAAAGAGAGGAAGAAAACCAATGTCAGGTGCTTAAAATGAAATGGCCAACAGTCTCACAACATTGTAAATGCCCCAACACTTGACCTTGCCTCACCCCACAAGGTAAAGTGTACACAAGGTGCACATTATAAACAAACTGTTATGTGCCAATATTCAAAACCATGAAGCCTCTCCGCTCAAATAAGTATGGCTATTTGGACAAATCTGAGATGAAACAACTATTTACAGTAACCGGATCACTGAAACTCACATTTAACCAAAACTTGAAGGAAACAATGTTATTTTTGACAGTGACTTTTCCCTTTCACTCTGCAAGGGTCACCTTTCTTAAGCCAGTAGCTTATTCTTGAGGTTGGTCACTTTTGGAGACAGCCTTTTCCAATCCAGCTCCAGGAAGAGTTTCTGGAAGACTTTGAATGTGTACCTGAGACCAAAGAGAGGAAGAAAACCAATGTCAGGTGCTTAAAATGAAATGGACAACAGTCTCACAACATTGTAAATGCCCCAACACTTGACCTTGCCTCACCCCACAAGGTAAACTGTACACAAGGTGCACATTATAAACAAACTGTTCTGTGCCAATATTCAAAACCATGAAGCCTCTCCGCTCAAATAAGTATGGCTATTTGGACAAATCTGAGATGAAACAACTACTTACAGTAACCGGATCACTGAAACTCACATTTAACCAAAACTTGAAGGAAACAATGTTATTTTTGACAGTGACTTTTCCCTTTCACTCTGCAAGGGTCACCTTTCTTAAGCCAGTAGCTTATTCTTGAGGTTGGCCACTTTTGGAGACAGCCTTGTCCAATCCAGCTCCAGGAAGAGTCTCTGGAAGACTTCGAATGTGTACCTGAGACCAAAGAGAGGAAGAAAACCAATGTCAGGTGCTTAAAATGAAATGGACAACAGTCTCACAACATTGTAAATGCCCCAACACTTGACCTTGCCTCACCCCGCAAGGTAAAGTGTAGACAAGGTGCACATTATAAACAAACTGTTCTGTCCCAATATTCAAAACCATGAAGCCTCTCCGCTCAAATAAGTATGGCTATTTGGACAAATCTGAGATGAAACAACTACTTACAGTAACCGGATCACTGAAACTCACATTTAACCAAAACTTGAAGGAAACAATGTTATTTTTGACAGTGACTTTTCCCTTTCACTCTGCAAGGGTCACCTTTCTTAAGCCAGTAGCTTATTCTTGAGGTTGGTCACTTTTGGAGACAGCCTTTTCCAATCCAGCTCCAGGAAGAGTTTCTGGAAGACTTTGAATGTGTACCTGAGACCAAAGAGAGGAAGAAAACCAATGTCAGGTGCTTAAAATGAAGTGGACAACAGTCTCACAACATTGTAAATGCCCCAACACTTGACCTTGCCTCACCACGCAAGGTAAAGTGTAGACAAGGTGCACATTATAAATGAACTGTTCTGTGCCAATATTCAAAACCATGAAGCCTCTCCGCTCAAATGAGTATGGCTATTTGGACAAATCTGAGATGAAACAACTACTTACAGTAACCGGATCACTGAAACTCACATTTAACCAAAACTTGAAGGAAACAATGTTATTTTTGACAGTGACTTTTCCCTTTCACTCTGCAAGGGTCACCTTTCTTAAGCCAGTAGCTTATTCTTGAGGTTGGTCACTTTTGGAGACAGCCTTTTCCAATCCAGCTCCAGGAAGAGTTTCTGGAAGACTTTGAATGTGTACCTGAGACCAAAGAGAGGAAGAAAACCAATGTCAGGTGCTTACAATGAAATGGACAACAGTCTCACAACATTGTAAATGCCCCAACACTTGACCTTGCCTCACCCTGCAAGGTAAAGTGTAGACAAGGTGCACATTATAAACAAACTGTTCTGTCCCAATATTCAAAACCATGAAGCCTCTCCGCTCAAATAAGTATGGCTATTTGGACAAATCTGAGATGAAACAACTACTTACAGTAACCGGATCACTGAAACTCACATTTAACCAAAACTTGAAGGAAACAATGTTATTTTTGACAGTGACTTTTCCCTTTCACTCTGCAAGGGTCACCTTTCTTAAGCCAGTAGCTTATTCTTGAGGTTGGTCACTTTTGGAGACAGCCTTTTCCAATCCAGCTCCAGGAAGAGTTTCTGGAAGACTTTGAATGTGTACCTGAGACCAAAGAGAGGAAGAAAACCAATGTCAGGTGCTTAAAATGAAGTGGACAACAGTCTCACAACATTGTAAATGCCCCAACACTTGACCTTGCCTCACCACGCAAGGTAAAGTGTAGACAAGGTGCACATTATAAATGAACTGTTCTGTGCCAATATTCAAAACCATGAAGCCTCTCCGCTCAAATGAGTATGGCTATTTGGACAAATCTGAGATGAAACAACTACTTACAGTAACCGGATCACTGAAACTCACATTTAACCAAAACTTGAAGGAAACAATGTTATTTTTGACAGTGACTTTTCCCTTTCACTCTGCAAGGGTCACCTTTCTTAAGCCAGTAGCTTATTCTTGAGGTTGGTCACTTTTGGAGACAGCCTTTTCCAATCCAGCTCCAGGAAGAGTTTCTGGAAGACTTTGAATGTGTACCTGAGACCAAAGAGAGGAAGAAAACCAATGTCAGGTGCTTACAATGAAATGGACAACAGTCTCACAACATTGTAAATGCCCCAACACTTGACCTTGCCTCACCCTGCAAGGTAAAGTGTAGACAAGGTGCACATTATAAACAAACTGTTCTGTCCCAATATTCAAAACCATGAAGCCTCTCCGCTCAAATAAGTATGGCTATTTGGACAAATCTGAGATGAAACAACTACTTACAGTAACCGGATCACTGAAACTCACATTTAACGAAACCTTGAAGGAAACAATGTTATTTTTGACAGTGACTTTTCCCTTATACTCTCTGCAAGGGTCACCTTTCTTAAGCCAGTAGCTTATTCTTGAGGTTGGTCACTTTTGGAGACAGCCTTGTCCAATCCAGCTCCATGAAAAGTCTCTGGAAGACTTTGAATGTGTACCTGAGACCAAAGAGAGGAAGAAAACCAATGTCAGGTGCTTAAAATGAAATGGACAACAGTCTCACAACATTGTAAATGCCCCAACACTTGACCTTGCCTCACCCCACAAGGTAAAGTGTACACAAGGTGCACATTATAAACAAACTGTTCTGTGCCAATATTCAAAACCATGAAGCCTCTCCGCTCAAATAAGTATGGCTATTTGGACAAATCTGAGATGAAACAACTACTTACAGTAACCGGATCACTGAAACTCACATTTAACCAAAACTTGAAGGAAACAATGTTATTTTTGACAGTGACTTTTCCCTTTCACTCTGCAAGGGTCACCTTTCTTAAGCCAGTAGCTTATTCTTGAGGTTGGTCACTTTTGGAGACAGCCTTTTCCAATCGAGCTCCAGGAAGAGTTTCTGGAAGAATTCGAATGTGTACCTGAGACCAAAGAGAGGAAGAAAACCAATGTCAGGTGCTTAAAATGAAATGGACAACAGTCTCACAACATTGTAAATGCCCCAACACTTGACCTTGCCTCACCCTGCAAGGTAAAGTGTAGACAAGGTGCACATTATAAACAAACTGTTCTGTCCCAATATTCAAAACCATGAAGCCTCTCCGCTCAAATAAGTATGGCTATTTGGACAAATCTGAGACGAAACAACTACTTACAGTAACCGGATCACTGAAACTCACATTTAACCAAAACTTGAAGGAAACAATGTTATTTTTGACAGTGACTTTTATCTTTCACTCTGCAAGGGTCACCTTTCTTAAGCCAGTAGCTTATTCTTGAGGTTGGTCACTTTTGGAGACAGCCTTGTCCAATCCAGCTCCAGGAAGAGTTTCTGGAAGACTTTGAATGTGTACCTGAGACCAAAGAGAGGAAGAAAACCAATGTCAGGTGCTTAAAATGAAATGGCCAACAGTCTCACAACATTGTAAATGCCCCAACACTTGACCTTGCCTCACCCCACAAGGTAAAGTGTACACAAGGTGCACATTATAAACAAACTGTTATGTGCCAATATTCAAAACCATGAAGCCTCTCCGCTCAAATAAGTATGGCTATTTGGACAAATCTGAGATGAAACAACTATTTACAGTAACCGGATCACTGAAACTCACATTTAACCAAAACTTGAAGGAAACAATGTTATTTTTGACAGTGACTTTTCCCTTTCACTCTGCAAGGGTCACCTTTCTTAAGCCAGTAGCTTATTCTTGAGGTTGGTCACTTTTGGAGACAGCCTTTTCCAATCCAGCTCCAGGAAGAGTTTCTGGAAGACTTTGAATGTGTACCTGAGACCAAAGAGAGGAAGAAAACCAATGTCAGGTGCTTAAAATGAAATGGACAACAGTCTCACAACATTGTAAATGCCCCAACACTTGACCTTGCCTCACCCCACAAGGTAAACTGTACACAAGGTGCACATTATAAACAAACTGTTCTGTGCCAATATTCAAAACCATGAAGCCTCTCCGCTCAAATAAGTATGGCTATTTGGACAAATCTGAGATGAAACAACTACTTACAGTAACCGGATCACTGAAACTCACATTTAACCAAAACTTGAAGGAAACAATGTTATTTTTGACAGTGACTTTTCCCTTTCACTCTGCAAGGGTCACCTTTCTTAAGCCAGTAGCTTATTCTTGAGGTTGGCCACTTTTGGAGACAGCCTTGTCCAATCCAGCTCCAGGAAGAGTCTCTGGAAGACTTCGAATGTGTACCTGAGACCAAAGAGAGGAAGAAAACCAATGTCAGGTGCTTAAAATGAAATGGACAACAGTCTCACAACATTGTAAATGCCCCAACACTTGACCTTGCCTCACCCCGCAAGGTAAAGTGTAGACAAGGTGCACATTATAAACAAACTGTTCTGTCCCAATATTCAAAACCATGAAGCCTCTCCGCTCAAATAAGTATGGCTATTTGGACAAATCTGAGATGAAACAACTACTTACAGTAACCGGATCACTGAAACTCACATTTAACCAAAACTTGAAGGAAACAATGTTATTTTTGACAGTGACTTTTCCCTTTCACTCTGCAAGGGTCACCTTTCTTAAGCCAGTAGCTTATTCTTGAGGTTGGTCACTTTTGGAGACAGCCTTTTCCAATCCAGCTCCAGGAAGAGTTTCTGGAAGACTTTGAATGTGTACCTGAGACCAAAGAGAGGAAGAAAACCAATGTCAGGTGCTTAAAATGAAGTGGACAACAGTCTCACAACATTGTAAATGCCCCAACACTTGACCTTGCCTCACCACGCAAGGTAAAGTGTAGACAAGGTGCACATTATAAATGAACTGTTCTGTGCCAATATTCAAAACCATGAAGCCTCTCCGCTCAAATGAGTATGGCTATTTGGACAAATCTGAGATGAAACAACTACTTACAGTAACCGGATCACTGAAACTCACATTTAACCAAAACTTGAAGGAAACAATGTTATTTTTGACAGTGACTTTTCCCTTTCACTCTGCAAGGGTCACCTTTCTTAAGCCAGTAGCTTATTCTTGAGGTTGGTCACTTTTGGAGACAGCCTTTTCCAATCCAGCTCCAGGAAGAGTTTCTGGAAGACTTTGAATGTGTACCTGAGACCAAAGAGAGGAAGAAAACCAATGTCAGGTGCTTACAATGAAATGGACAACAGTCTCACAACATTGTAAATGCCCCAACACTTGACCTTGCCTCACCCTGCAAGGTAAAGTGTAGACAAGGTGCACATTATAAACAAACTGTTCTGTCCCAATATTCAAAACCATGAAGCCTCTCCGCTCAAATAAGTATGGCTATTTGGACAAATCTGAGATGAAACAACTACTTACAGTAACCGGATCACTGAAACTCACATTTAACCAAAACTTGAAGGAAACAATGTTATTTTTGACAGTGACTTTTCCCTTTCACTCTGCAAGGGTCACCTTTCTTAAGCCAGTAGCTTATTCTTGAGGTTGGTCACTTTTGGAGACAGCCTTTTCCAATCCAGCTCCAGGAAGAGTTTCTGGAAGACTTTGAATGTGTACCTGAGACCAAAGAGAGGAAGAAAACCAATGTCAGGTGCTTAAAATGAAGTGGACAACAGTCTCACAACATTGTAAATGCCCCAACACTTGACCTTGCCTCACCACGCAAGGTAAAGTGTAGACAAGGTGCACATTATAAATGAACTGTTCTGTGCCAATATTCAAAACCATGAAGCCTCTCCGCTCAAATGAGTATGGCTATTTGGACAAATCTGAGATGAAACAACTACTTACAGTAACCGGATCACTGAAACTCACATTTAACCAAAACTTGAAGGAAACAATGTTATTTTTGACAGTGACTTTTCCCTTTCACTCTGCAAGGGTCACCTTTCTTAAGCCAGTAGCTTATTCTTGAGGTTGGTCACTTTTGGAGACAGCCTTTTCCAATCCAGCTCCAGGAAGAGTTTCTGGAAGACTTTGAATGTGTACCTGAGACCAAAGAGAGGAAGAAAACCAATGTCAGGTGCTTACAATGAAATGGACAACAGTCTCACAACATTGTAAATGCCCCAACACTTGACCTTGCCTCACCCTGCAAGGTAAAGTGTAGACAAGGTGCACATTATAAACAAACTGTTCTGTCCCAATATTCAAAACCATGAAGCCTCTCCGCTCAAATAAGTATGGCTATTTGGACAAATCTGAGATGAAACAACTACTTACAGTAACCGGATCACTGAAACTCACATTTAACCAAAACTTGAAGGAAACAATGTTATTTTTGACAGTGACTTTTCCCTTTCACTCTGCAAGGGTCACCTTTCTTAAGCCAGTAGCTTATTCTTGAGGTTGGTCACTTTTGGAGACAGCCTTTTCCAATCCAGCTCCAGGAAGAGTTTCTGGAAGACTTTGAATGTGTACCTGAGACCAAAGAGAGGAAGAAAACCAATGTCAGGTGCTTAAAATGAAATGGACAACAGTCTCACAACATTGTAAATGCCCCAACACTTGACCTTGCCTCACCCCACAAGGTAAAGTGTACACAAGGTGCACATTATAAACAAACTGTTCTGTGCCAATATTCAAAACCATGAAGCCTCTCCGCTCAAATAAGTATGGCTATTTGGACAAATCTGAGATGAAACAACTACTTACAGTAACCGGATCACTGAAACTCACATTTAACCAAAACTTGAAGGAAACAATGTTATTTTTGACAGTGACTTTTCCCTTTCACTCTGCAAGGGTCACCTTTCTTAAGCCAGTAGCTTATTCTTGAGGTTGGCCACTTTTGGAGACAGCCTTGTCCAATCCAGCTCCAGGAAGAGTCTCTGGAAGACTTCGAATGTGTACCTGAGACCAAAGAGAGGAAGAAAACCAATGTCAGGTGCTTAAAATGAAATGGACAACAGTCTCACAACATTGTAAATGCCCCAACACTTGACCTTGCCTCACCCCGCAAGGTAAAGTGTAGACAAGGTGCACATTATAAACAAACTGTTCTGTCCCAATATTCAAAACCATGAAGCCTCTCCGCTCAAATAAGTATGGCTATTTGGACAAATCTGAGATGAAACAACTACTTACAGTAACCGGATCACTGAAACTCACATTTAACCAAAACTTGAAGGAAACAATGTTATTTTTGACAGTGACTTTTCCCTTTCACTCTGCAAGGGTCACCTTTCTTAAGCCAGTAGCTTATTCTTGAGGTTGGTCACTTTTGGAGACAGCCTTTTCCAATCCAGCTCCAGGAAGAGTTTCTGGAAGACTTTGAATGTGTACCTGAGACCAAAGAGAGGAAGAAAACCAATGTCAGGTGCTTAAAATGAAATAGACAACAGTCTCACAACATTGTAAATGCCCCAACACTTGACCTTGCCTCACCCCACAAGGTAAAGTGTACACAAGGTGCACATTATAAACAAACTGTTCTGTCCCAATATTCAAAACCATGAAGCCTCTCCGCTCAAATAAGTATGGCTATTTGGACAATCTGAGATGAAACAACTACTTACAGTAACCGGATCACTGAAACTCACATTTAACCAAAACTTGAAGGAAACAATGTTATTTTTGACAGTGACTTTTCCCTTTCACTCTGCAAGGGTCACCTTTCTTAAGCCAGTAGCTTATTCTTGAGGTTGGTCACTTTTGGAGACAGCCTTTTCCAATCCAGCTCCAGGAAGAGTTTCTGGAAGACTTTGAATGTGTACCTGAGACCAAAGAGAGGAAGAAAACCAATGTCAGGTGCTTACAATGAAATGGACAACAGTCTCACAACATTGTAAATGCCCCAACACTTGACCTTGCCTCACCCTGCAAGGTAAAGTGTAGACAAGGTGCACATTATAAACAAACTGTTCTGTCCCAATATTCAAAACCATGAAGCCTCTCCGCTCAAATAAGTATGGCTATTTGGACAAATCTGAGATGAAACAACTACTTACAGTAACCGGATCACTGAAACTCACATTTAACCAAAACTTGAAGGAAACAATGTTATTTTTGACAGTGACTTTTCCCTTTCACTCTGCAAGGGTCACCTTTCTTAAGCCAGTAGCTTATTCTTGAGGTTGGTCACTTTTGGAGACAGCCTTTTCCAATCCAGCTCCAGGAAGAGTTTCTGGAAGACTTTGAATGTGTACCTGAGACCAAAGAGAGGAAGAAAACCAATGTCAGGTGCTTAAAATGAAATGGACAACAGTCTCACAACATTGTAAATGCCCCAACACTTGACCTTGCCTCACCCCACAAGGTAAAGTGTACACAAGGTGCACATTATAAACAAACTGTTCTGTGCCAATATTCAAAACCATGAAGCCTCTCCGCTCAAATAAGTATGGCTATTTGGACAAATCTGAGATGAAACAACTACTTACAGTAACCGGATCACTGAAACTCACATTTAACCAAAACTTGAAGGAAACAATGTTATTTTTGACAGTGACTTTTCCCTTTCACTCTGCAAGGGTCACCTTTCTTAAGCCAGTAGCTTATTCTTGAGGTTGGCCACTTTTGGAGACAGCCTTGTCCAATCCAGCTCCAGGAAGAGTCTCTGGAAGACTTCGAATGTGTACCTGAGACCAAAGAGAGGAAGAAAACCAATGTCAGGTGCTTAAAATGAAATGGACAACAGTCTCACAACATTGTAAATGCCCCAACACTTGACCTTGCCTCACCCCGCAAGGTAAAGTGTAGACAAGGTGCACATTATAAACAAACTGTTCTGTCCCAATATTCAAAACCATGAAGCCTCTCCGCTCAAATAAGTATGGCTATTTGGACAAATCTGAGATGAAACAACTACTTACAGTAACCGGATCACTGAAACTCACATTTAACCAAAACTTGAAGGAAACAATGTTATTTTTGACAGTGACTTTTCCCTTTCACTCTGCAAGGGTCACCTTTCTTAAGCCAGTAGCTTATTCTTGAGGTTGGTCACTTTTGGAGACAGCCTTTTCCAATCCAGCTCCAGGAAGAGTTTCTGGAAGACTTTGAATGTGTACCTGAGACCAAAGAGAGGAAGAAAACCAATGTCAGGTGCTTAAAATGAAATAGACAACAGTCTCACAACATTGTAAATGCCCCAACACTTGACCTTGCCTCACCCCACAAGGTAAAGTGTACACAAGGTGCACATTATAAACAAACTGTTCTGTGCCAATATTCAAAACCATGAAGCCTCTCCGCTCAAATAAGTATGGCTATTTGGACAAATCTGAGATGAAACAACTACTTACAGTAACCGGATCACTGAAACTCACATTTAACCAAAACTTGAAGGAAACAATGTTATTTTTGACAGTGACTTTTCCCTTTCACTCTGCAAGGGTCACCTTTCTTAAGCCAGTAGCTTATTCTTGAGGTTGGTCACTTTTGGAGACAGCCTTTTCCAATCCAGCTCCAGGAAGAGTTTCTGGAAGAATTTGAATGTGTACCTGAGACCAAAGAGAGGAAGAAAACCAATGTCAGGTGCTTAAAATGAAATGGACAACAGTCTCACAACATTGTAAATGCCCCAACACTTGACCTTGCCTCACCCTGCAAGGTAAAGTGTAGACAAGGTGCACATTATAAACAAACTGTTCTGTCCCAATATTCAAAACCATGAAGCCTCTCCGCTCAAATAAGTATGGCTATTTGGACAATCTGAGATGAAACAACTACTTACAGTAACCGGATCACTGAAACTCACATTTAACCAAAACTTGAAGGAAACAATGTTATTTTTGACAGTGACTTTTCCCTTTCACTCTGCAAGGGTCACCTTTCTTAAGCCAGTAGCTTATTCTTGAGGTTGGTCACTTTTGGAGACAGCCTTTTCCAATCCAGCTCCAGGAAGAGTTTCTGGAAGACTTTGAATGTGTACCTGAGACCAAAGAGAGGAAGAAAACCAATGTCAGGTGCTTACAATGAAATGGACAACAGTCTCACAACATTGTAAATGCCCCAACACTTGACCTTGCCTCACCCTGCAAGGTAAAGTGTAGACAAGGTGCACATTATAAACAAACTGTTCTGTCCCAATATTCAAAACCATGAAGCCTCTCCGCTCAAATAAGTATGGCTATTTGGACAAATCTGAGATGAAACAACTACTTACAGTAACCGGATCACTGAAACTCACATTTAACCAAAACTTGAAGGAAACAATGTTATTTTTGACAGTGACTTTTCCCTTTCACTCTGCAAGGGTCACCTTTCTTAAGCCAGTAGCTTATTCTTGAGGTTGGTCACTTTTGGAGACAGCCTTTTCCAATCCAGCTCCAGGAAGAGTTTCTGGAAGACTTTGAATGTGTACCTGAGACCAAAGAGAGGAAGAAAACCAATGTCAGGTGCTTAAAATGAAATGGAAAACAGTCTCACAACATTGTAAATGCCCCAACACTTGACCTTGCCTCACCCCACAAGGTAAAGTGTACACAAGGTGCACATTATAAACAAACTGTTCTGTGCCAATATTCAAAACCATGAAGCCTCTCCGCTCAAATAAGTATGGCTATTTGGACAAATCTGAGATGAAACAACTACTTACAGTAACCGGATCACTGAAACTCACATTTAACCAAAACTTGAAGGAAACAATGTTATTTTTGACAGTGACTTTTCCCTTTCACTCTGCAAGGGTCACCTTTCTTAAGCCAGTAGCTTATTCTTGAGGTTGGCCACTTTTGGAGACAGCCTTGTCCAATCCAGCTCCAGGAAGAGTCTCTGGAAGACTTCGAATGTGTACCTGAGACCAAAGAGAGGAAGAAAACCAATGTCAGGTGCTTAAAATGAAATGGACAACAGTCTCACAACATTGTAAATGCCCCAACACTTGACCTTGCCTCACCCCGCAAGGTAAAGTGTAGACAAGGTGCACATTATAAACAAACTGTTCTGTCCCAATATTCAAAACCATGAAGCCTCTCCGCTCAAATAAGTATGGCTATTTGGACAAATCTGAGATGAAACAACTACTTACAGTAACCGGATCACTGAAACTCACATTTAACCAAAACTTGAAGGAAACAATGTTATTTTTGACAGTGACTTTTCCCTTTCACTCTGCAAGGGTCACCTTTCTTAAGCCAGTAGCTTATTCTTGAGGTTGGTCACTTTTGGAGACAGCCTTTTCCAATCCAGCTCCAGGAAGAGTTTCTGGAAGACTTTGAATGTGTACCTGAGACCAAAGAGAGGAAGAAAACCAATGTCAGGTGCTTAAAATGAAATAGACAACAGTCTCACAACATTGTAAATGCCCCAACACTTGACCTTGCCTCACCCCACAAGGTAAAGTGTACACAAGGTGCACATTATAAACAAACTGTTCTGTGCCAATATTCAAAACCATGAAGCCTCTCCGCTCAAATAAGTATGGCTATTTGGACAAATCTGAGATGAAACAACTACTTACAGTAACCGGATCACTGAAACTCACATTTAACCAAAACTTGAAGGAAACAATGTTATTTTTGACAGTGACTTTTCCCTTTCACTCTGCAAGGGTCACCTTTCTTAAGCCAGTAGCTTATTCTTGAGGTTGGTCACTTTTGGAGACAGCCTTTTCCAATCCAGCTCCAGGAAGAGTTTCTGGAAGAATTTGAATGTGTACCTGAGACCAAAGAGAGGAAGAAAACCAATGTCAGGTGCTTAAAATGAAATGGACAACAGTCTCACAACATTGTAAATGCCCCAACACTTGACCTTGCCTCACCCTGCAAGGTAAAGTGTAGACAAGGTGCACATTATAAACAAACTGTTCTGTCCCAATATTCAAAACCATGAAGCCTCTCCGCTCAAATAAGTATGGCTATTTGGACAATCTGAGATGAAACAACTACTTACAGTAACCGGATCACTGAAACTCACATTTAACCAAAACTTGAAGGAAACAATGTTATTTTTGACAGTGACTTTTCCCTTTCACTCTGCAAGGGTCACCTTTCTTAAGCCAGTAGCTTATTCTTGAGGTTGGTCACTTTTGGAGACAGCCTTTTCCAATCCAGCTCCAGGAAGAGTTTCTGGAAGACTTTGAATGTGTACCTGAGACCAAAGAGAGGAAGAAAACCAATGTCAGGTGCTTAAAATGAAGTGGACAACAGTCTCACAACATTGTAAATGCCCCAACACTTGACCTTGCCTCACCACGCAAGGTAAAGTGTAGACAAGGTGCACATTATAAATGAACTGTTCTGTGCCAATATTCAAAACCATGAAGCCTCTCCGCTCAAATGAGTATGGCTATTTGGACAAATCTGAGATGAAACAACTACTTACAGTAACCGGATCACTGAAACTCACATTTAACCAAAACTTGAAGGAAACAATGTTATTTTTGACAGTGACTTTTCCCTTTCACTCTGCAAGGGTCACCTTTCTTAAGCCAGTAGCTTATTCTTGAGGTTGGTCACTTTTGGAGACAGCCTTTTCCAATCCAGCTCCAGGAAGAGTTTCTGGAAGACTTTGAATGTGTACCTGAGACCAAAGAGAGGAAGAAAACCAATGTCAGGTGCTTAAAATGAAATGGACAACAGTCTCACAACATTGTAAATGCCCCAACACTTGACCTTGCCTCACCCTGCAAGGTAAAGTGTAGACAAGGTGCACATTATAAACAAACTGTTCTGTCCCAATATTCAAAACCATGAAGCCTCTCCGCTCAAATAAGTATGGCTATTTGGACAAATCTGAGATGAAACAACTACTTACAGTAACCGGATCACTGAAACTCACATTTAACCAAAACTTGAAGGAAACAATGTTATTTTTGACAGTGACTTTTCCCTTTCACTCTGCAAGGGTCACCTTTCTTAAGCCAGTAGCTTATTCTTGAGGTTGGTCACTTTTGGAGACAGCCTTTTCCAATCCAGCTCCAGGAAGAGTTTCTGGAAGACTTTGAATGTGTACCTGAGACCAAAGAGCGGAAGAAAACCAATGTCAGGTGCTTAAAATGAAGTGGACAACAGTCTCACAACATTGTAAATGCCCCAACACTTGACCTTGCCTCACCACGCAAGGTAAAGTGTAGACAAGGTGCACATTATAAATGAACTGTTCTGTGCCAATATTCAAAACCATGAAGCCTCTCCGCTCAAATGAGTATGGCTATTTGGACAAATCTGAGATGAAACAACTACTTACAGTAACCGGATCACTGAAACTCACATTTAACCAAAACTTGAAGGAAACAATGTTATTTTTGACAGTGACTTTTCCCTTTCACTCTGCAAGGGTCACCTTTCTTAAGCCAGTAGCTTATTCTTGAGGTTGGTCACTTTTGGAGACAGCCTTTTCCAATCCAGCTCCAGGAAGAGTTTCTGGAAGACTTTGAATGTGTACCTGAGACCAAAGAGAGGAAGAAAACCAATGTCAGGTGCTTAAAATGAAATGGACAACAGTCTCACAACATTGTAAATGCCCCAACACTTGACCTTGCCTCACCCTGCAAGGTAAAGTGTAGACAAGGTGCACATTATAAACAAACTGTTCTGTCCCAATATTCAAAACCATGAAGCCTCTCCGCTCAAATAAGTATGGCTATTTGGACAAATCTGAGATGAAACAACTACGTACAGTAACCGGATCACTGAAACTCACATTTAACCAAAACTTGAAGGAAACAATGTTATTTTTGACAGTGACTTTTATCTTTCACTCTGCAAGGGTCACCTTTCTTAAGCCAGTAGCTTATTCTTGAGGTTGGTCACTTTTGGAGACAGCCTTGTCCAATCCAGCTCCAGGAAGAGTTTCTGGAAGACTTCGAATGTGTACCTGAGACCAAAGAGAGGAAGAAAACCAATGTCAGGTGCTTAAAATGAAATGGCCAACAGTCTCACAACATTGTAAATGCCCCAACACTTGACCTTGCCTCACCCCGCAGGGTAAAGTGTACACAAGGTGCACATTATAAACAAACTGTTCTGTGCCAATATTCAAAACCATGAAGCCTCTCTGCTCAAATAAGTATGGCTATTTGGACAAATCTGAGATGAAACAACTACTTACAGTAACCGGATCACTGAAACTCACATTTAACCAAAACTTGAAGGAAACAATGTTATTTTTGACAGTGACTTTTCCCTTTCACTCTGCAAGGGTCACCTTTCTTAAGCCAGTAGCTTATTCTTGAGGTTGGTCACTTTTGGAGACAGCCTTTTCCAATCCAGCTCCAGGAAGAGTTTCTGGAATACTTTGAATGTGTACCTGAGACCAAAGAGAGGAAGAAAACCAATGTCAAATGCTTAAAATGAAATGGACAACAGTCTCACAACATTGTAAATGCCCCAACACTTGACCTTGCCTCACCCCACAAGGTAAAGTGTACACAAGGTGCACATTATAAACAAACTGTTCTGTGCCAATATTCAAAACCATGAAGCCTCTCCGCTCAAATAAGTATGGCTATTTGGACAAATCTGAGATGAAACAACTACTTACAGTAACCGGATCACTGAAACTCACATTTAACCAAAACTTGAAGGAAACAATGTTATTTTTGACAGTGACTTTTCCCTTTCACTCTGCAAGGGTCACCTTTCTTAAGCCAGTAGCTTATTCTTGAGGTTGGTCACTTTTGGAGACAGCCTTTTCCAATCCAGCTCCAGGAAGAGTTTCTGGAAGACTTTGAATGTGTACCTGAGACCAAAGAGAGGAAGAAAACCAATGTCAGGTGCTTAAAATGAAGTGGACAACAGTCTCACAACATTGTAAATGCCCCAACACTTGACCTTGCCTCACCACGCAAGGTAAAGTGTACACAAGGTGCACATTATAAACAAACTGTTCTGTCCCAATATTCAAAACCATGAAGTCTCTCCGCTCAAATAAGTATGGCTATTTGGACAAATCTGAGATGAAACAACTACTTACAGTAACCGGATCACTGAAACTCACATTTAACCAAAACTTGAAGGAAACAATGTTATTTTTGACAGTGACTTTTATCTTTCACTCTGCAAGGGTCACCTTTCTTAAGCCAGTAGCTTATTCTTGAGGTTGGTCACTTTTGGAGACAGCCTTGTCCAATCCAGCTCCAGGAAGAGTTTCTGGAAGACTTCGAATGTGTACCTGAGACCAAAGAGAGGAAGAAAACCAATGTCAGGTGCTTAAAATGAAATGGCCAACAGTCTCACAACATTGTAAATGCCCCAACACTTGACCTTGCCTCACCCCACAAGGTAAAGTGTACACAAGGTGCACATTATAAACAAACTGTTCTGTGCCAATATTCAAAACCATGAAGCCTCTCCGCTCAAATAAGTATGGCTATTTGGACAAATCTGAGATGAAACAACTACTTACAGTAACCGGATCACTGAAACTCACATTTAACCAAAACTTGAAGGAAACAATGTTATTTTTGACAGTGACTTTTCCCTTTCACTCTGCAAGGGTCACCTTTCTTAAGCCAGTAGCTTATTCTTGAGGTTGGTCACTTTTGGAGACAGCCTTTTCCAATCCAGCTCCAGGAAGAGTTTCTGGAAGACTTTGAATGTGTACCTGAGACCAAAGAGAGGAAGAAAACCAATGTCAGGTGCTTAAAATGAAATGGACAACAGTCTCACAACATTGTAAATGCCCCAACACTTGACCTTGCCTCACCCCACAAGGTAAACTGTACACAAGGTGCACATTATAAACAAACTGTTCTGTGCCAATATTCAAAACCATGAAGCCTCTCCGCTCAAATAAGTATGGCTATTTGGACAAATCTGAGATGAAACAACTACTTACAGTAACCGGATCACTGAAACTCACATTTAACCAAAACTTGAAGGAAACAATGTTATTTTTGACAGTGACTTTTCCCTTTCACTCTGCAAGGGTCACCTTTCTTAAGCCAGTAGCTTATTCTTGAGGTTGGTCACTTTTGGAGACAGCCTTTTCCAATCCAGCTCCAGGAAGAGTTTCTGGAAGACTTTGAATGTGTACCTGAGACCAAAGAGCGGAAGAAAACCAATGTCAGGTGCTTAAAATGAAGTGGACAACAGTCTCACAACATTGTAAATGCCCCAACACTTGACCTTGCCTCACCATGCAAGGTAAAGTGTAGACAAGGTGCACATTATAAATGAACTGTTCTGTGCCAATATTCAAAACCATGAAGCCTCTCCGCTCAAATGAGTATGGCTATTTGGACAAATCTGAGATGAAACAACTACTTACAGTAACCGGATCACTGAAACTCACATTTAACCAAAACTTGAAGGAAACAATGTTATTTTTGACAGTGACTTTTCCCTTTCACTCTGCAAGGGTCACCTTTCTTAAGCCAGTAGCTTATTCTTGAGGTTGGTCACTTTTGGAGACAGCCTTTTCCAATCCAGCTCCAGGAAGAGTTTCTGGAAGACTTTGAATTTGTACCTGAGACCAAAGAGAGGAAGAAAACCAATGTCAGGTGCTTAAAATGAAATGGACAACAGTCTCACAACATTGTAAATGCCCCAACACTTGACCTTGCCTCACCCTGCAAGGTAAAGTGTAGACAAGGTGCACATTATAAACAAACTGTTCTGTCCCAATATTCAAAACCATGAAGCCTCTCCGCTCAAATAAGTATGGCTATTTGGACAAATCTGAGATGAAACAACTACTTACAGTAACCGGATCACTGAAACTTACATTAACCAAAACTTGAAGGAAACAATGTTATTTTTGACATTGACTTTTATCTTTCACTCTGCAAGGGTCACCTTTCTTAAGCCAGTAGCTTATTCTTGAGGTTGGTCACTTTTGGAGACAGCCTTGTCCAATCCAGCTCCAGGAAGAGTTTCTGGAAGACTTCGAATGTGTACCTGAGACCAAAGAGAGGAAGAAAACCAATGTCAGGTGCTTAAAATGAAATGGCCAACAGTCTCACAACATTGTAAATGCCCCAACACTTGACCTTGCCTCACCCCAGAAGGTAAAGTGTACACAAGGTGCACATTATAAACAAACTGTTCTGTGCCAATATTCAAAACCATGAAGCCTCTCTGCTCAAATAAGTATGGCTATTTGGACAAATCTGAGATGAAACAACTACTTACAGTAACCGGATCACTGAAACTCACATTTAACCAAAACTTGAAGGAAACAATGTTATTTTTGACAGTGACTTTTCCCTTTCACTCTGCAAGGGTCACCTTTCTTAAGCCAGTAGCTTATTCTTGAGGTTGGTCACTTTTGGAGACAGCCTTTTCCAATCCAGCTCCAGGAAGAGTTTCTGGAAGACTTTGAATGTGTACCTGAGACCAAAGAGAGGAAGAAAACCAATGTCAGGTGCTTAAAATGAAATGGACAACAGTCTCACAACATTGTAAATGCCCCAACACTTGACCTTGCCTCACCCCACAAGGTAAAGTGTACACAAGGTGCACATTATAAACAAACTATTCTGTGCCAATATTCAAAACCATGAAGCCTCTCCGCTCAAATAAGTATGGCTATTTGGACAAATCTGAGATGAAACAACTACTTACAGTAACCGGATCACTGAAACTCACATTTAACCAAAACTTGAAGGAAACAATGTTATTTTTGACAGTGACTTTTCCCTTTCACTCTGCAAGGGTCACCTTTCTTAAGCCAGTAGCTTATTCTTGAGGTTGGTCACTTTTGGAGACAGCCTTTTCCAATCCAGCTCCAGGAAGAGTTTCTGGAAGACTTTGAATGTGTACCTGAGACCAAAGAGAGGAAGAAAACCAATGTCAGGTGCTTAAAATGAAGTGGACAACAGTCTCACAACATTGTAAATGCCCCAACACTTGACCTTGCCTCACCACGCAAGGTAAAGTGTAGACAAGGTGCACATTATAAATGAACTGTTCTGTGCCAATATTCAAAACCATGAAGCCTCTCCGCTCAAATGAGTATGGCTATTTGGACAAATCTGAGATGAAACAACTACTTACAGTAACCGGATCACTGAAACTCACATTTAACCAAAACTTGAAGGAAACAATGTTATTTTTGACAGTGACTTTTCCCTTTCACTCTGCAAGGGTCACCTTTCTTAAGCCAGTAGCTTATTCTTGAGGTTGGTCACTTTTGGAGACAGCCTTTTCCAATCCAGCTCCAGGAAGAGTTTCTGGAAGACTTTGAATGTGTACCTGAGACCAAAGAGAGGAAGAAAACCAATGTCAGGTGCTTAAAATGAAATGGACAACAGTCTCACAACATTGTAAATGCCCCAACACTTGACCTTGCCTCACCCCACAAGGTAAAGTGTACACAAGGTGCACATTATAAACAAACTGTTCTGTGCCAATATTCAAAACCATGAAGCCTCTCCGCTCAAATAAGTATGGCTATTTGGACAAATCTGAGATGAAACAACTACTTACAGTAACCGGATCACTGAAACTCACATTTAACCAAAACTTGAAGGAAACAATGTTATTTTTGACAGTGACTTTTCCCTTTCACTCTGCAAGGGTCACCTTTCTTAAGCCAGTAGCTTATTCTTGGGGTTGGTCACTTTTGGAGACAGCCTTTTCCAATCCAGCTCCAGGAAGAGTTTCTGGAAGACTTTGAATGTGTACCTGAGACCAAAGAGAGGAAGAAAACCAATGTCAGGTGCTTAAAATGAAGTGGACAACAGTCTCACAACATTGTAAATGCCCCAACACTTGACCTTGCCTCACCACGCAAGGTAAAGTGTAGACAAGGTGCACATTATAAATGAACTGTTCTGTGCCAATATTCAAAACCATGAAGCCTCTCCGCTCAAATGAGTATGGCTATTTGGACAAATCTGAGATGAAACAACTACTTACAGTAACCGGATCACTGAAACTCACATTTAACGAAACCTTGAAGGAAACAATGTTATTTTTGACAGTGACTTTTCCCTTATACTCTCTGCAAGGGTCACCTTTCTTAAGCCAGTAGCTTATTCTTGAGGTTGGTCACTTTTGGAGACAGCCTTGTCCAATCCAGCTCCATGAAAAGTCTCTGGAAGACTTTGAATGTGTACCTGAGACCAAAGAGAGGAAGAAAACCAATGTCAGGTGCTTAAAATGAAATGGACAACAGTCTCACAACATTGTAAATGCCCCAACACTTGACCTTGCCTCACCCCACAAGGTAAAGTGTACACAAGGTGCACATTATAAACAAACTGTTCTGTGCCAATATTCAAAACCATGAAGCCTCTCCGCTCAAATAAGTATGGCTATTTGGACAAATCTGAGATGAAACAACTACTTACAGTAACCGGATCACTGAAACTCACATTTAACCAAAACTTGAAGGAAACAATGTTATTTTTGACAATGACTTTTCCCTTTCACTCTGCAAGGGTCACCTTTCTTAAGCCAGTAGCTTATTCTTGAGGTTGGTCACTTTTGGAGACAGCCTTGTCCAATCCAGCTCCAGGAAAAGTCTCTGGAAGAATTCGAATGTGTACCTGAGACCAAAGAGAGGAAGAAAACCAATGTCAGGTGCTTAAAATGAAATGGACAATAGTCTCACAACATTGTAAATGCCCCAACACTTGACCTTGCCTCACCCCACAAGGTAAAGTGTACACAAGGTGCACATTATAAACAAACTGTTCTGTGCCAATATTCAAAACCATGAAGCCTCTCCGCTCAAATAAGTATGGCTATTTGGACAAATCTGAGATGAAACAACTACTTACAGTAACGGGATCACTGAAACTCACATTTAACGAAACCTTGAAGGAAACAATGTTATTTTTGACAGTGACTTTTCCCTTATACTCTCTGCAAGGGTCACCTTTCTTAAGCCAGTAGCTTATTCTTGAGGTTGGTCACTTTTGGAGACAGCCTTGTCCAATCCAGCTCCATGAAAAGTCTCTGGAAGACTTTGAATGTGTACCTGAGACCAAAGAGAGGAAGAAAACCAATGTCAGGTGCTTAAAATGAAATGGACAACAGTCTCACAACATTGTAAATGCCCCAACACTTGACCTTGCCTCACCCCACAAGGTAAAGTGTACACAAGGTGCACATTATAAACAAACTGTTCTGTGCCAATATTCAAAACCATGAAGCCTCTCCGCTCAAATAAGTATGGCTATTTGGACAAATCTGAGATGAAACAACTACTTACAGTAACGGGATCACTGAAACTCACATTTAACCAAAACTTGAAGGAAACGATGTTATTTTTGACAGTGACTTTTCCCTTATACTCTCTGCAAGGGTCACCTTTCTTAAGCCAGTAGCTTATTCTTGAGGTTGGCCACTTTTGGAGACAGCCTTGTCCAATCCAGCTCCAGGAAGAGTCTCTGGAAGACTTCGAATGTGTACCTGAGACCAAAGAGAGGAAGAAAACCAATGTCAGGTGCTTAAAATGAAATGGACAACAGTCTCACAACATTGTAAATGCCCCAACACTTGACCTTGCCTCACCCCGCAAGGTAAAGTGTAGACAAGGTGCACATTATAAACAAACTGTTCTGTCCCAATATTCAAAACCATGAAGCCTCTCCGCTCAAATAAGTATGGCTATTTGGACAAATCTGAGATGAAACAACTACTTACAGTAACCGGATCACTGAAATTCACATTTAACCAAAACTTGAAGGAAACAATGTTATTTTTGCAGTGACTTTTCCCTTTCACTCTGCAATGGTCACCTTTCTTAAGCCAGTAGCTTATTCTTGAGGTTGGTCACTTTTGGAGACAGCCTTTTCCAATCCAGCTCCAGGAAGAGTTTCTGGAAGACTTTGAATGTGTACCTGAGACCAAAGAGAGGAAGAAAACCAATGTCAGGTGCTTAAAATGAAGTGGACAACAGTCTCACAACATTGTAAATGCACCAACACTTGACCTTGCCTCACCACGCAAGGTAAAGTGTAGACAAGGTGCACATTATAAATGAACTGTTCTGTGCCAATATTCAAAACCATGAAGCCTCTCCGCTCAAATGAGTATGGCTATTTGGACAAATCTGAGATGAAACAACTACTTACAGTAACCGGATCACTGAAACTCACATTTAACCAAAACTTGAAGGAAACAATGTTATTTTTGACAGTGACTTTTCCCTTTCACTCTGCAAGGGTCACCTTTCTTAAGCCAGTAGCTTATTCTTGAGGTTGGCCACTTTTGGAGACAGCCTTGTCCAATCCAGCTCCAGGAAAAGTCTCTGGAAGACTTCGAATGTGTACCTGAGACCAAAGAGAGGAAGAAAACCAATGTCAGGTGCTTAAAATTAAATGGACAACAGTCTCACAACATTGTTAATGCCCCAACACTTGACCTTGCCTCACCCCGCAAGGTAAAGTGTAGACAAGGTGCACATTATAAACAAACTGTTATGTGCCAATATTCAAAACCATGAAGCCTCTCCGCTCAAATAAGTATGGCTATTTGGACAAATCTGAGATGAAACAACTACTTACAGTAACCGGATCACTGAAACTCACATTTAACCAAAACTTGAAGGAAACAATGTTATTTTTGACAGTGACTTTTCCCTTTCACTCTGCAAGGGTCACCTTTCTTAAGCCAGTAGCTTATTCTTGAGGTTGGTCACTTTTGGAGACAGCCTTGTCCAATCCAGCTCCAGGAAGAGTTTCTGGAAGACTTTGAATGTGTACCTGAGACCAAAGAGAGGATGAAAACCAATGTCAGGTGCTTAAAATGAAATGGACAACAGTCTCACAACATTGTAAATGCCCCAACACTTGACCTTGCCTCACCCCGCAAGGTAAAGTGTACACAAGGTGCACATTATAAACAAACTGTTCTGTGCCAATATTCAAAACCATGAAGCCTCTCCGCTCAAATAAGTATGGCTATTTGGACAAATCTGAGATGAAACAACTACTTACAGTAACCGGATCACTGAAACTCACATTTAACCAAAACTTGAAGGAAACAATGTTATTTTTGACAGTGACTTTTCCCTTTCACTCTGCAAGGGTCACCTTTCTTAAGCCAGTAGCTTATTCTTGAGGTTGGTCACTTTTGGAGACAGCCTTGTCCAATCCAGCTCCAGGAAAAGTCTCTGGAAGACTTCGAATGTGTACCTGAGACCAAAGAGAGGAAGAAAACCAATGTCAGGTGCTTAAAATGAAATGGACAATAGTCTCACAACATTGTAAATGCCCCAACACTTGACCTTGCCTCACCCCGCAAGGTAAAGTGTAGACAAGGTGCACATTATAAACAAACTGTTATGTGCCAATATTCAAAACCATGAAGCCTCTCCGCTCAAATAAGTATGGCTATTTGGACAAATCTGAGATGAAACAACTACTTACAGTAACCGGATCACTGAAACTCACATTTAACCAAAACTTGAAGGAAACAATGTTATTTTTGACAGTGACTTTTCCCTTTCACTCTGCAAGGGTCACCTTTCTTAAGCCAGTAGCTTATTCTTGAGGTTGGTCACTTTTGGAGACAGCCTTGTCCAATCCAGCTCCAGGAAGAGTTTCTGGAAGACTTTGAATGTGTACCTGAGACCAAAGAGAGGATGAAAACCAATGTCAGGTGCTTAAAATGAAATGGACAACAGTCTCACAACATTGTAAATGCCCCAACACTTGACCTTGCCTCACCCCGCAAGGTAAAGTGTACACAAGGTGCACATTATAAACAAACTGTTCTGTGCCAATATTCAAAACCATGAAGCCTCTCCGCTCAAATAAGTATGGCTATTTGGACAAATCTGAGATGAAACAACTACTTACAGTAACCGGATCACTGAAACTCACATTTAACCAAAACTTGAAGGAAACAATGTTATTTTTGACAGTGACTTTTCCCTTTCACTCTGCAAGGGTCACCTTTCTTAAGCCAGTAGCTTATTCTTGAGGTTGGTCACTTTTGGAGACAGCCTTGTCCAATCCAGCTCCAGGAAAAGTCTCTGGAAGACTTCGAATGTGTACCTGAGACCAAAGAGAGGAAGAAAACCAATGTCAGGTGCTTAAAATGAAATGGACAATAGTCTCACAACATTGTAAATGCCCCAACACTTGACCTTGCCTCACCCCACAAGGTAAAGTGTACACAAGGTGCACATTATAAACAAACTGTTCTGTGCCAATATTCAAAACCATGAAGCCTCTCCGCTCAAATAAGTATGGCTATTTGGACAAATCTGAGATGAAACAACTACTTACAGTATCGGGATCACTGAAACTCACATTTAACCAAAACTTGAAGGAAACAATGTTATTTTTGACAGTGACTTTTCCCTTATACTCTCTGCAAGGGTCACCTTTCTTAAGCCAGTAGCTTATTCTTGAGGTTGGCCACTTTTGGAGACAGCCTTGTCCAATCCAGCTCCAGGAAGAGTCTCTGGAAGACTTCGAATGTGTACCTGAGACCAAAGAGAGGAAGAAAACCAATGTCAGGTGCTTAAAATGAAATGGACAACAGTCTCACAACATTGTAAATGCCCCAACACTTGACCTTGCCTCACCCCGCAGGGTAAAGTGTAGACAAGGTGCACATTATAAACAAACTGTTCTGTCCCAATATTCAAAACCATGAAGCCTCTCCGCTCAAATAAGTATGGCTATTTGGACAAATCTGAGATGAAACAACTACTTACAGTAACCGGATCACTGAAACTCACATTTAACCAAAACTTGAAGGAAACAATGTTATTTTTGACAGTGACTTTTACCTTTCACTCTGCAAGGGTCACCTTTCTTAAGCCAGTAGCTTATTCTTGAGGTTGGTCACTTTTGGAGACAGCCTTGTCCAATCCAGCTCCAGGAAGAGTTTCTGGAAGACTTTGAATGTGTACCTGAGACCAAAGAGAGGAAGAAAACCAATGTCAGGTGCTTAAAATGAAATGGCCAACAGTCTCACAACATTGTAAATGCCCCAACACTTGACCTTGCCTCACCCCACAAGGTAAAGTGTACACAAGGTGCACATTATAAACAAACTGTTCTGTGCCAATATTCAAAACCATGAAGCCTCTCCGCTCAAATAAGTATGGCTATTTGGACAAATCTGAGATGAAACAACTACTTACAGTAACCGGATCACTGAAACTCACATTTAACCAAAACTTGAAGGAAACAATGTTATTTTTTTTTTTTTTTTATTTTTTTTTATCTTTCTTCCCCTCCTTTTTCCCGATTTTTCTCCCATCCCACCCTTCCTGGTTGTTGCGTACTCTCCCCTACTGTTGGTCCGGGAGACCGGAGACTGTCACATGCTTTCCTCCGACGCATGTGCAGCCTGGGGCAGGCCAACCTGGCCGCGCAGGTTCTCACCGGGGAGAGTGTAGCGTGTGGGAGGCCACACTATCTCTCCTCAGTTCCAACCCTCGCTGAGCAGGCCCCCCGACCGAACTGTAGGGGTCGCTGTCCACAACGCCCAGGACCCACCCTTCAGCTTTCCCACCCCCTGATACAGCCAATTGTATCAGTGTGAGAGGCCAGCCAAGCTGATAGCAACGCCGGGAGCTGGATTCGAACAGGCGAATCCTAGTATCTCCCGGTGTTGGTGACGAACGTAATCTCCGTGCGCCACCTGCCCCCCCGTAAACAATGTTATTTTTGACAGTGACTTTTCCCTTTCACTCTGCAAGGGTCACCTTTCTTAAGCCAGTAGCTTATTCTTGAGGTTGGTCACTTTTGGAGACAGCCTTGTCCAATCCAGCTCCAGGAAGAGTTTCTGGAAGACTTCGAATGTGTACCTGAGACCAAAGAGAGGAAGAAAACCAATGTCAGGTGCTTAAAATGAAATGGACAACAGTCTCACAACATTGTAAATGCCCCAACACTTGACCTTGCCTCACCCCACAAGGTAAAGTGTACACAAGGTGCACATTATAAACAAACTGTTCTGTGCCAATATTCAAAACCATGGAGCCTCTCCGCTCAAATAAGTATGGCTATTTGGACAAATCTGAAATGAAACAACTACTTACAGTAACCGGATCACTGAAACTCACATTTAACCAAAACTTGAAGGAAACAATGTTATTTTTGACAGTGACTTTTCCCTTTCACTCTGCAAGGGTCACCTTTCTTAAGCCAGTAGCTTATTCTTGAGGTTGGTCACTTTTGGAGACAGCCTTTTCCAATCCAGCTCCAGGAAGAGTTTCTGGAATACTTTGAATGTGTACCTGAGACCAAAGCGAGGAAGAAAACCAATGTCAGGTGCTTAAAATGAAAAGGACAACAGTCTCACAACATTGTAAATGCCCCAACACTTGACCTTGCCTCACCCCGCAAGGTAAAGTGTAGACAAGGTGCACATTATAAATGAACTGTTCTGTGCCAATATTCAAAACCATGAAGCCTCTCCGCTCAAATGAGTATGGCTATTTGGACAAATCTGAGATGAAACAACTACTTACAGTAACCGGATCACTGAAACTCACATTTAACCAAAACTTGAAGGAAACAATGTTATTTTTGACAGTGACTTTTACCTTTCACTCTGCAAGGGTCACCTTTCTTAAGCCAGTAGCTTATTCTTGAGGTTGGTCACTTTTGGAGACAGCCTTGTCCAATCCAGCTCCAGGAAGAGTTTCTGGAAGACTTCGAATGTGTACCTGAGACCAAAGAGAGGAAGAAAACCAATGTCAGGTGCTTAAAATGAAATGGCCAACAGTCTCACAACATTGTAAATGCCCCAACACTTGACCTTGCCTCACCCCGCAAGGTAAAGTGTAGACAAGGTGCACATTATAAATGAACTGTTCTGTGCCAATATTCAAAACCATGAAGCCTCTCCGCTCAAATGAGTATGGCTATTTGGAGAAATCTGAGATGAAACAACTACTTACAGTAACCGGATCACTGAAACTCACATTTAACCAAAACTTGAAGGAAACAATGTTATTTTTGACAGTGACTTTTCCCTTTCACTCTGCAAGGGTCACCTTTCTTAAGCCAGTAGCTTATTCTTGAGGTTGGTAACTTTTGGAGACAGCCTTGTCCAATCCAGCTTCAGGAAGAGTTTCTGGAAGACTTCGAATGTGTACCTGAGACCAAAGAGAGGAAGAAAACCAATGTCAGGTGCTTAAAATGAAATGGACAACAGTCTCACAACATTGTAAATGCCCCAACACTTGACCTTGCCTCACCCCACAAGGTAAAGTGTAGACAAGGTGCACATTATAAACAAACTGTTCTGTGCCAATTTTCAAAACCATGAAGCCTCTCCGCTCAAATAAGTATGGCTATTTGGACAAATCTGAGATGAAACAACTACTTACAGTAACCGGATCACTGAAACTCACATTTAACCAAAACTTGAAGGAAACAATGTTATTTTTGACAGTGACTTTTCCCTTTCACTCTGCAAGGGTCACCTTTCTTAAGCCAGTAGCTTATTCTTGAGGTTGGTCACTTTTGGAGACAGTCTTGTCCAATCCAGCTCCAGGAAGAGTTTCTGGAAGACTTCGAATGTGTACCTGAGACCAAAGAGAGGAAGAAAACCAATGTCAGGTGCTTAAAATGAAATGGACAACAGTCTCACAACATTGTAAATGCCCCAACACTTGACCTTGCCTCACCCCACAAGGTAAAGTGTACACAAGGTGCACATTATAAACAAACTGTTCTGTGCCAATATTCAAAACCATGAAGCCTCTCCGCTCAAATAAGTATGGCTATTTGGACAAATCTGAGATGAAACAACTACTTACAGTAACCGGATCACTGAAACTCACATTTAACCAAAACTTGAAGGAAACAATGTTATTTTTGACAGTGACTTTTCCCTTTCACTCTCCAAGGGTCACATTTCTTAAGCCAGTAGCTTATTCTTGAGGTTGGTCACTTTTGGAGACAGCCTTGTCCAATCCAGCTCCAGGAAGAGTTTCTGGAAGACTTTGAATGTGTACCTGAGACCAAAGAGAGGATGAAAACCAATGTCAGGTGCTTAAAATGAAATGGACAACAGTCTCACAACATTGTAAATGCCCCAACACTTGACCTTGCCTCACCCCGCAAGGTAAAGTGTAGACAAGGTGCACATTATAAACAAACTGTTCTGTGCCAATATTCAAAACCATGAGGCCTCTCCGCTCAAATAAGTACGGCTATTTGGACAAATCTGAGATGAAACAACTACTTACAGTAACCGGATCACTGAAACTCACATTTAAGCAAAACTTGAAGGAAACAATGTTATTTTTGACAGTGACTTTTCCCTTTCACTCTGCAAGGGTCACCTTTCTTAAGCCAGTAGCTTATTCTTGAGGTTGGTCACTTTTGGAGACAGCCTTGTCCAATCCAGCTCCAGGAAGAGTTTCTGGAAGACTTTGAATGTGTACCTGAGACCAAATAGAGGAAGAAAACCAATGTCAGGTGCTTAAAATGAAATGGACAACAGTCTCACAACATTGTAAATGCCCCAACACTTGACCTTGCCTCACCCCGCAAGGTAAAGTGTAGACAAGGTGCACATTATAAACAAACTGTTCTGTGCCAATATTCAAAACCATGAAGCCTCTCCGCTCAAATAAGTATGGCTATTTGGAGAAATCTGAGATGAAACAACTACTTACAGTAACCGGATCACTGAAACTCACATTTAACCAAAACTTGAAGGAAACAATGTTATTTTTGACAGTGACTTTTCCCTTTCACTCTGCAAGGGTCACCTTTCTTAAGTCAGTAGCTTATTCTTGAGGTTGGTCACTTTTGGAGACAGCCTTGTCCAATCCAGCTCCAAGAAGAGTTTCTGGAAGACTTCGAATGTGTACCTGAGATCAAAGAGAGGAAGAAAACCAAAGAAAATGGCATAAATAATACAGGTTCACTCAAGGTAGGTTAGAAAAATGTAAAGGCCTTTAATTCTGTGTACCTTAGTTCCTTGGGATAGGCAAGATTCACTGCATATGCCAACCCAACTAGCATGGACCAAGCCCATAGGAAATTTCCCAGAGCAGTCAGAACGTTCACGCCCTCTATGACGATACCGATGTCGTCTGGACCTTCTGATGTTTCCTTCTTGATTGTGTAGACTTTTGTTGTTTGTACAGCAAGGTCCTGCGACACACCATCTCCATCAGCATCCTGAAAGGGCAAGAAACTTTAGACTGTACAGCCACAGGAGAAGGTCCTATAATTGAACATCTCCCAAATTCCTTCCTTCCAACCTTTGGACAACAAAACCAATCATACATCATACTCCTTTAAGAGCTGATCTGTAGATTCCCCAAGGTACATCACCAAGCCCCGAATGGCAACATCTCTGGTGATGTTGATGCTCGGAGCCTGAAATTACACAAATAATCATTATTCTTCAGTATATTGCAGTGTGGAGGATGTGAGCAACTGCATCAACTGTGGGCCTATGGACGCCTTTACCTACTTCCTTACTGTTCACTGACTAGTTCAGCTTTTAAAACCATAACCCCCCATACTAGTCACCAAACTCGGGGACATTCACATATTTTCAGAGTACATAATTATGAAATGAGTTTGTGTTTTGTCGCCTCACGCACATACGTGTGTTGTGTGTAATTACCTTCCATGGTCCAGTAATTATTATTAGAACTGCCGAGCACCAAAACGTTGCAATTGGTTATGAATCCAAACCAGTGGAGTTCTCAATAAGCTGGTCAAATAAGAGTCCATCTCAAAATAAACATAAATGAACCAAATACAATTTGAAAACTATTTTCCAACCAGGTGCCCCACATTAACCAGCCGCCAACTGTGTATTTAAAAGGTCTGCAACTATTTCATACTCTTTGTTGTAGAGAGAATGACAAGCGAACAATACCTGTTGTATATTTCATATAAGCAATGATATTCCAGCAGTTTGACCACAACATCCCTGAAAATATTAGCAAACAGAAAAGTCATTTAAGAATACCTCAAGTAGGATAGCCTTCAACCTCATCCCCACGGTGCCACCCTTGGACTGGTAGAGGGCCAACAGCTTGGGAGTGTATTCATCCAGCTGGGACATGAACTGTGATTCAAGGTGCACCATTGTGATTCTTTGAAACTCATCCTGGAGCTGAAAGACAAAAAGGAACATTGAAGCCTCAAATGGTACAAGTACATTTCTAAAAACTGTATAACCATGAAATAAATAAAAACACAAAATCCATCCTCCTCACCATCACTGGCCTCTGGTAAGCCTACATCAGAATGGTCAACAGTCTGATTATGGTGACTCGCAAACACGTCTTGCTTAAAATCACTCAAAGAATAGCCTATATGGCTTCTGTTTTTGTGTTTGAGAAATGTATTGTATCTATTTGTGCAAAAGTCACAACCTTTAAATACACAAAAGACAGTTTTGTGCCTCTTCAGATGCTTTCCAATATGCTGAAAGTAGTCCTTCACTGTAGGACAATGGCGACTGCAAACTAAACACTTAAAATTAATAATTCCTGGCCTTGAACTTTCTCCTGCTGCATGGTATCTGGATAAATGTGTGCGAAGGGCACCCTGTGTTTTGAATGTGCAAGGACAACCATCATGTAGACATGGCTGGGGTTGTGCACTACCGAATGTTGCGTGTTGTAGTCTGTAATGCTTCAGTAGATTCCTCCTTGTAGTAGACAATGATTTGCAGATCTTACAGTTCCACCTCATAGTCCAAGCTTTTTTTCTTTTTTCTTTTCTTTTTTTTAAACATTAATCTTGGGTTAAAAAATAGCGGCGTTAAAATAATTGTGGGTTCTGTTTCGTTAAGGGGCTCTGCTTGGCATCACCTACTGCACTCCCTCGCGTACGTGCACGCGTACTGAATAACATTCCACAAATATACCTTTAATACCAGTATTAGTCTGACCACACCCCTCATCAGCTTACCTTCATAAGCAGGTGTGTGGTCACCTGCTCTCCTCCTTCTCGCTTTCACCACAAGGAAGTGCCTCGGTAGTACCCCACTTGACGTGTTGTTAGTTGAAAACAGTTGTGACTGGTTTACATTGTGCTTAATCTTTTCTTCTCTCACTTTGTTGTATAAGAAAAGATTTGGGTCATAATGTATTCTGCGGAGAGTAGACCCGCTAGACCTACTCTTCACCACCGGTTCTCCATTCCCGCCTCCGTCGTGCGCTTCGGTGCTGGGCTGTTGCCACTCTCGTGGTTGCCGACCCAGCCCGGGAGACTGCCGGTGGATAGTTTTCCTCACCGACGAGCCGAGGGTTCGGTGCCGTCGCTCCGGCGATGGCCTGATCTCGACTCTGGTTCCTCTGGTTCTGGGGAATCGGCCGTTGATGAACGGGGGATTGTTTTAGAGCCGGAGGATTTGCGACGCAAACTTTTCGCGTCTGCTCGCTCGCGTCGCAAGATGGTGGCGTGCAGACGCGAACGGCCTGGGTTTGGGGAGCTGCTGGAGACCAGCGAGGATGCGTCCAACTCTGGATTTCTGATGGAAACTGAAGACTTCATGGAAGAGGCGGACGGATTCTTGTATGATGGTCCCGTGGAGGAGAGTATCCCTCCTCCGGAGACCCCGGAGGGGGGAGAAATGGCTCCATAGGGTGCCTTGTTTGAGGATGTCGAGGAACCACCTTGGCCTCAGCAGCAGGATGCCCTACTGTCGGCCGCATCGGATTGTGGCTCCTTGACCAGTCGCAGCCTGCTGTATGCGAGGGATGCGGGGTCGGTGGAGGAAGGTTCGCAGGGGGAACTGCGGGCCTTGTTTCCCGAGCTCATGGCGGTAGCCGCCACCGCGAACGGTGTGCCGCTGCCGCTGCCATTGCCTGCACCTGTCCCTGATGACCTCATAGGCCATCCCTGGCAGCGTCCCCCAGTGAGAGGGGTGGACGTTGTCTACCCATTTTTTCCATCGATGGGGGCCTATGTTCGTCGGGGTCAGGCGGTGTCCAACATCATGGGACTAACTCCCGCCTACGTACCAGTTACGCGGGTGTCGGGGTTAGTCAAAGGTATGGGGGAGGGCGTGCCTCGGCTTGACAATCCGATGGCCGCGCTCCTCTGTCCGGCTATGGTGTGGGAACCCCTATGCAAGCCGGTCCTCCAGGGGAGGTCGGCTAGGCGATTGGCTTATTGGGGTGACCAGTCATTCATCGCTGGTACACAATCGCTGGCTGCGGCGTCTAACATCGCCCACCTGGCTAGATTTGTATTGGGGATAATGACGGGCGGCACGGATCTGAACGAGGTAAAATGCGATCAGATCACCCAGGCTGCGGGAGCTGTCCTGCACCTTTCCCAGGTGCTGGCCATAGCCATGGGGAAAGTGCGCGCCCTGGCCACCCTGGGCCAGCGTCACCTTTGGCTGGAGCAGGCCCGTGTGCCAGAGAAGAAGAGAGCCCCTCTTCTGACGGCCGCCCTCTCTGACGCTGGCCTGTTCGGGAAGGCCCTGCAATTGATGACCTCAACATGCAGAGAAATGGCAGAGGAGAGATCCGTCCTTCAACCCCATTTTCCGCCTCCCGTCCTTGCCGGTGGGGGCAGAAGGCTTCCGCGACGTCGAGCTGTCTCCGCTACCACTGCCTCCGCCGCCGCTGCTGGCCCTGCCAAGAGGGCCAGGGGACGAAACGGCGCTTCGGCCACCGCCGGCCCATCCCAGACCGGAGGAGACGGTAGGGAACGTCGTGTCCAGCAGACTGTAACCTACCGTCCCTCCGGGGCTCCCCGGGGTGGCAAGACTCGAGCGGCGCGAGGTGGCAGACGCCGTTATGAGTGACTTTTTTCCCCTCTGTATCCCCTCTCCTACACCCTTCCCAACCCCTCTATGATTTTGTGCATTACACTTTATTAGTATTAATAAAAAAAGTTCCCAGACATAAGGGGGACTGTGTTTTGGCCGAACAAACTGTGTGTTTCTTCAAACAAATCATATGGTGGGGTTGTGTATATATGAATCTACCCTGTTTACGTTGGGGGGTGAGTTGTGTTGTGTTACGAGGTTAAGCAAGGTCTGCAACTTACACTCGGTAATAGGTTCTTTTTAGCTTGATGCTCCACATGCAATTAGAACTGGTGTTATTCCATTGCTTTAACTAAGTATATGTGTTTCACAATGCTGTGTTGTTTAGTTGCAGTAATGCTCATACGCACACTTTTTCACGGCCTAGCCGTTACTCTCGTTCGGCGTTTTTCCTATGTATGACATAGGCAACGGGTATAGGATTCACGCACAGGCGACTTATGTTGTTGTGAAACCTCTTACACTTTTTGTGGGTAGCAGGCATTGTATTAGCTTATGCTATGCATTGCTTTCTACCGGAGGTTTTTCAAGATGGCTACGGTTGCGTTTCTGTGTGTAGGGATAGAGGGTGTGTTTTCGGGAGGGGGTGTCGAATAAACCCCTCCTTTCCCACTTGATTGGTTTAGGGGATTTTTGATATTTTCTGCTGAGCCAGTCAGGGCCAAGCCAGTGCTTGACAGGGGGGGGGGGGGGGGGGGGGGGAGGGGTATTCTACCGACTCCTGTTATGACAGGATCCGGTGGGTTTTTCCCCGCCCGTTGTAGCGTTGTTGCTATGGCGACGCCTTCCATGAGCTGGTGTCTTAAAGATGTCGAGGTTGGGCGCAGGGCTTACAGGCCTGCTGCGCCCGGTTTATGTGTCAAACTTGAGTCTATTGGTCACGTGTCTCACAGTTTACATATCTTTTTTCTTGACCGTAGTCTCATGTGGGAAGGTGTTTCTGGGAGGGTCTGGTCTTACACTCTGATTAAAAGGAGTGACTGGATTAAAATCATGTGAAAAACAGGGTTTTTACTCCCAGCTGTGCAGTTAGGTCATACGGGTGATGCCTTTTCTTTATTTTTATAAAGAGTTGAATGTGTCTTCATGGATTGGAAATGAGGGTCCCTGATGGAAACAAGACTAACGTCTTTCTCAGGTCTGCCTCCACTTATCCTATTGTGTGTATTCCTGTACTGCAGTCTGTTGGGTACATTTTTTCATTCATTCATTCATGGAGTTGATTGCATCTCGCCCCTCTTGTCGTTTCCCTGGGCGTCTTGGGGATTCAATATGGTGGTCTAAACGGCCTATTGTTGATGTGGGTATGTCCGAACGCACACATAGTGCTGGCTCAGGATGTGCTTTTGGGCCATTGGCTGACTGGCGCGCCTTGTTTGCTTGGGTGAAACAGCGTTTTTATGGAGCAATTGGGATGGGGGTTTTTCCTCTTCCGACATCCTGTGTGTTGTCGATGGGTTCCCGTTCATGTCAGGGGATGATGACGGAATGGGTCTGGACATATGGGGAAGGGTCTCATGCCCTAGGGGTGGGCCACCGGACGCGGTTCATACCGACACGTCTGGGTGGCGCCTTCTTTTTTGTGTTGGGATCAAACGCGCATATCTGCCCCTTCTCCTGGGGTTGGCAGGTCGGCGTGATTAGGGCACGGGACTGGTTCTGGTCGCGCTGGTCCAGATCAGTTGCACCCGTTGTCCGCTGGGGATGCAGATCTGCTGTTCTGGTACCCTGAGGGACTTGGGGTTTTTTCAGGGGGAAAAATGCTAGGTCGATCCGGGTGTCACAGGGTTGAGCGTTATGGGACCCTTGTTGGGTGCGTTGTATTCTGCACTGTCGTAATGGCTTACGGCCGTGCCGACCTGTACGCGTCCGATCTCGTCGGATCTCGGCCGCTGTACGGGTTGGTCTTGGTTGGTACTTGGTTGGGTGACCTCCTGGGAATACCGAGTGCGGGGTGCTGGGGCTGGTCTTCCATTTTTACGCTCTTCTCTTGCGTTTTGGCGCTGAGGGGCCTGTTGGGTGGGTTTAACCTCCTCGGGGACCCTGTGCTCCCTGTATCACCGGGCCCGGTCCGGGGTGATGCTCGTTGACCCATAGGCCCGGGATAGCCCTGTTGGGAACCGGAACGCGGGCTGCGGCGGTGCCGCAGATGTGTTTTGGGGTTTCTTTCCTGAGGGGTTGTGGGACCAACCGTTGCATGGGGTGATGCCTGGGTGGTTGGTTCTCTGGTGTGTTGCTGCAGTGTCAACTCCCGGTTCTCCGGTTGAGGGTGCCCCTGCACGTTCATGACGTCTGCCGATCGTATGGGCTTTTTCTGTGGGCAGCTGTCAGGGGTCGAGTGGTCTATGGATCCCACTTCTGACGTGCTGTTTAAAAGCTTGGTTATGCGACAACGCCAGCATACGCCCCTTCCGCCGGGGCGGCTGTTTTCAGCTGTCCTTTCTGGCGCCTGCCTCGTCCGCAGTTTTTCCAGGCTTGGGTTGACAGCCTGTTGCCTGGTCTTTTTCCCCGGTGCACTGCCTGCTTCTGTTGGTTAACTCTTGTGTGTTATGACCATGCTGTCTGCCTGTTGCAGGGCCTGTGTTCCAGGCGGTGTGCTGTTGGGGAGGACAGGGCCCGCTCGGCTGAGGGGCCTTTGTCCGAATACGCTGGCGATGTGGGGGGCGGGGTCACTAGGTGCCCCCTGGTGGGGTCTTGATGCTGGCATCATGGCCTTCTCCGGGCCCCCATTCCAGGGAGTCCAGTCCTTTTGGTGGGTCTGGGTCTTTCTTCGCGCTCCGCTGCTACGGCCTTGCCACGGGGTTGGGTTTGCCCTTGACCCCGTGATTCTGGGGGCGGTGACGAGGTTGTTCCTACGTTCGTTCCCGGGTGGCATGCGGGTTGTGCGTGGGTGTAGTCGTGGGGTCAAGCCACGGTCTTCTCACCCTGTGCGTTGGGTTGCTTGAGTGCCTCTTCGCACGGTCGGGTTCGTCGCCCTCCCGTGAAGCCCCTAATAGGGGGGATGCCCTCCATTAGGGGGGGTCGGGGGGGCTCGGCCCTCCCTGTTCTGATGGTTGTGGGGGGCTGTCAGCGGGGTGTATTTGTCAGCCAGCGGCTCCGCTTGGCCTCCCTTGTGCAGTAGGTGATGCCAAGCAGAGCCCCTTAACGAAACAGAACGTTAGGTTATGGCTATAACCAAGTTCTGTTAGTTAGGGGTGACGCTTGGCATCAGACGGCCGCTGCAGCCCTTGACCTCACCTTGTGGTGAAAGCTTGGGAAGGAGGAGAGCAGGTGACCACACACCTGCTTATGAAGGTAAGCTGATGAGGGGTGTGGTCAGACTAATACTGGTATTAAAGGTATATTTGTGGAATGTTATTCAGTACGCGTGCACGTACGCGAGGGAGTGCAGTAGGTGATGCCAAGCGTCACCCCTAACTAACAGAACTTGGTTATAGCCATAACCTAACGTTAATGCGTTAATAAAGCTTTAACTTTGACAGCCTTAGTTATTACACATTCTTACACATATGTATGTTGAACATCTGAGGTATTGATGAAGTAACAAAGGAAAAAAGCCAAAAGCACTTACTCGAGACCTCAGACATTCTTTGACAATTTTACAGCTCAAAATACAAAAAAGATCCAGGCGGAATAGGTAACAAAGGGTTGAAGAAATATTGTCTGAACTGTCAGATGCAAACTGGCTGTGTGACATAACCGAGCATCTCGCTCAATTGAATAAGAAGCTGTAGGGACGCAAACAAGTCCCACCCAAAACTTGACCAATATAGTTGTGAACTGAGACAACCCTTATTTTGTTATTTTTGAGTACAGTTACAGTTGTGTGTTCATGCAGACACATAATAGCAATTTCATTACGAATTGAAAATGGTGGACCCTGATGTAAACAAGTCGAAAGTCTTTCTCTGGTCTGCATCCCCTTAACAATTGTGTGTATTGAGCTGTACTGTACCCATTCTGCAATCTGTTAATTAAAGTTAATTAAACTATCTTCCATTAGTTGGATGGATGTATGGCCTCTGCAAGGTTGTGTGCAGCAATTTGTTTTTGTAACATCTGCTACATCTGTCCCACATGTTCTTTGCAGCTCAGTTGTTAGTTCTGCCCCTCTTGACTGTGACAAAAAGGTTGTGAACAAACTTAATGTCATAGCTTGTATTTGATGATCTTCTTCTTTGTTATTTACTTGAATGGTTTGATCATTGATTAATGGAGTAATATGGGGTTCTGATAAACTAAAATTATTTGTTAAAATAACATAAGCTAACATATATTTTTACATCTATGCAAATGCATATGCAATATGTATAACTTGAATAAGTAATAAATACAGAAACAACATGTTTAACAATATGTAAATTAGTAGCTACATTTATTTTACATTACATTAACATTTATACGGTCTTTGGCCCTTTGAGGGCAACCATAATGCTGATGTGGCCCTCTGTGAAAATGAGTTTGACACCCCTGATCTAGAGGCTCTGGTTGCATTTTTTGCCCAACAAATAAATACTGTTCGAAAGATCTATTTTTTGCCGTTCTAATGCAACCTCACTCTACCAATTCCGTGCCTCGGTTCTCGAGTTACATGACGATGTCAGGCGAGCGTCTTTTTAGCAAGAACTGGTTGGCTAGTATAGGTTAGCTATAGCAAGCATGCAAGCCATGTAGATGCATTATGGCCCGCGTAATTATATTGATAGACATTACAAAAGAGATTCCTAATTACAACAATAATTGTTCACCCAAGGGCTGTCTACTATTAACAAACCTAAAACATGTTAGCCATTGTAAGCCATTCACCAGGTCAGAGCGAAATAGTAAATTATAGGCACAACTCTCAATATCAGTAACGGGGTCTAATTGTTCTAAGAATAACATTCGTCTAAGAGCCCAATAGCCAGCAAGGCCACTGGACTGGAGACCAGAAGCAGAGCAGCCATTGTAGTGCTGTACTTTAAAGTGTTTTATCACTCAATACATTCAATTAATAATAAACTAAATTAATTGTATCACTCTATCAAGTTGCCCCATGGTATGAAATTATTAATTCATATTAATTCAAGTATTTGCATGTGAGTGAAAGGTACATGCATCGTTTCAAATATTGTATTGCCACCAGTGCTGTGCTTATTTACATTTATACAACTGGTTACAAATCAAAAAGTATTTTAAACAAATGTTTTCTCACTCAATTATCAAGTTGCCCCATGACATGAAATGGATTCAAGTATTTCATGAATGCAAGGTACATACATAATATTGTATTGCCTCCACTGCTGTCAGACAACTATTTACTTCTCCAAGTATTAACATAAATGACCACTCATTAGCAGATCAGACTTTTCTCTTGTAGTACTTTTACCACTGGATGGCACTATCACTAAATACCACCTCTGCTTGTAAATGCTGTATGGTGCAACAAGCTCTGGTAAATATACAACAGGTTACGGGCCAAGATCGACGGTAAGAAGCTACACAGAGTTTTGGGTGAGATGAACAGTAATGAGGAATTTAACAATGGATGACAAGCTGTTTATTGACCGGCTGAGCGGACCAGAGAACTGGGCAACTGGAAGTTTCAGATGGAGCACTTGCTAAAAGCTAAAGGACTATGGGGTATGCTAATGAGGACAGATACATTAGCTGCAGATGCTAATGCTCAAGTACGGGCTGAGTTTGATAAATGGAGAGATATATACAATATACAGTAAATAAATACAGTACAAATATACTGAGGTCTACAGTAGGTGTAATATTGCACAGTGCTGTTTCAGGAAGTCCAGGAAGATGGTAACTGTCACTCTGTGCTCAGTGATGCAGTGAGGCACAGTGATGCATTGTATAGTCTGATGGCTGTTGGAATGAAGGACTTCCTGTACCGTTCAGTGCTGCATTTGGGTAGTGTGAGCTGTTATGTACCAGGAGCTGATCACGTCTGTGTCACTGTGCAGGCAGGCCTGAGTACTCCTGTATCACGGGGCATGCAGGTGAGGGCTGCCAATTAGCCAATTAGTGCTGATTGGTTACCTGCTGGGAGCTTTAAAGGCAGACCTAGTAACACACATGCAGGGTCTGTGCTTAGAGAAAGAGCTGTCAGGTTCTTCAGTCCTTGTCCGTTGGGTTTGCACTAGTACCTTAGTTTACATTTACCTTAATAGTTCCTTGAGTAGTAGCACTTTGAGTTAGAGCACAGGGTTTTGGTGTTGGTTTGCACATAGGTTGCGTGCCCATGAGCCAGGGTCGTAACAGTTGGGCGCTCGTCCGGGATCTTTTACCCCTAGAACTTTTTTTTTTTTTTTTTTTTTTTTGTTACACGGGGTGTCATGGTATTATGATTTGGGTGGTGTTCGTTACATATGGTGTAACGTGGGGGTTCGAGCCATTTCGTCAAACAGGTGAGTATGCCGTATTTGTTTGTAATTTGATGTGACTACTTATGCTGTTAAAATATATAGTTTAGTGGGCACCACATGTAGATAGGGACATTATTTTCTGGTTGTTGGTTAGCGTCCTGTGCACCACGTACTCCTGGGGCGGTCAATGAAATGATTGGTATATGATATTTGACTGGTAGCAGGTGTGGTTGAAGAAAGTTAGGTCTACAGGGCATTAGTTTAAGGGTAGGTAGATTAGGGCGGCCAGAAAACACAGGTAGTGTGGTAGGGCTTGACTTAGTGTTTCTTAGGGTAGACATGTGGTGGGCCGGTTTTTTCTGCAGTTTAGACGTAGAAGCATATGTAGTCATATCAGGTTAGAAGGCGCACCTGTTTGGAATTGTTTGTTGGATTTATTTTGTTTGTTTGAGTGTTTGGTGAGCATACCTGGTAGCACCTAACACCCTGCGTGTATGACACGTCTATTTAGGGTGGGTGTGTTTTTATTTTATTTTTTAGAGCTCACATTTCAACCTCGTTCCCTTCTGGTTGTTATTATTGGCATTTAGCAGTATTCATGGTTCTTCAGTGGTTCTTCGTGGTTCTTCAGTGGTTCGTTGGGGGGGTCTTCGTGGTTCGTTAGTGGTTCTTCGTGTCTGTGAGGTAGGGTGTGTAGCTTGGGGTGGCTGGTTCAGTGACAATGGCTTCCATCAGGGACTTTGTTGATCGCCCGTCTCATGACTTGTTAGACAAGTTTTCCAAAGAACAACTGCTAGAACTTGCTGTACACTACAGGGTAGAGCTTTCTGCAGGGGAGAAACGTTTGAAGCCGTCTGCCTTGAGTGCGTTAAGGGTGTTACTCGTTAGGGAGCAGGTACTTGAGGAGAGGGTGGAGGAGCCTCCTTCGTCTGGCGCGTCTCCGCTATTACCTGGTGTGGAGGGTGAGTGGAGGATAAGGGAGTTGGAGTTTAAGGAAAGGCAGCTAGAGCGAGAGCGTGAGGAGAGGAGAGAGGAGCGTGAGCTAAAGGAGAGATAGAGGAAAGAGGAGCGTGAGCATGAGCGTGAGCGTGAGGAGCGTGTGTTTAAGGAGAAACAAATGTTGCTGGAGCACGAGCGTGCACAGAAGGAGCTTGAATATAAGCATGCTGCCTTGCAGGCGGGTGCTCTGCATCCAGAGTCACATTCCAGGTTTGATGTAGGCAGGAATATTAGGATGGTGCCACCATTTTTTGAGAAAGACGTGGAAAGATATTTTCCCCTTTTTGAACGGGTGGCAACCACATTGAAGTGGCCTGATACCGCCTGGACACTGCTGCTGCAATGTGTTTTGGTTGGTAGGGCACAAGAAGCCTACACTGCTCTGTCCCTTGAACAAAGTGCTGATTATGAGCTGGTTAAAGCTTCCATTTTGAGGGCTTATGAGTTGGTCCCCGAGGCCTATCGTCAGCGTTTTAGAGGTTATCGCAGGTCGGAGGGGCAGTCTTATGTTGAATTTGGAAGGGAGAAGGAGAACCTGTTTGACAGGTGGTGCACTTCTCAGAAGGCAGAGTCAAGAGAGCAGCTTAGGCAGTTGATTCTCCTAGAGGAGTTTAAAAGATGTGTTCCTGATACCGTTTCCACACATCTAAATGAGCGTAAGGTATCGAAGATGAACTCTTCGCTGATGAGTTTGTGTTGACACACAAGTCCGTGTTTTTGGAGGACTACCGTGTTGAGTCCGGGGATAGGCGTCCTGTTCAGGGGGGCCGTTTCCCAAAACCTGTGTCTGCTGGTCAGTTAACTTCACCTCCTAGGCGGGGTGGTTCTGCTGGTGCATTCCCAGAAGGGATTATCTGTTTCTACTGTAAAGAACCTGGTCATATCGTTGCTGGGTGCCCGGTGCTTGAGCAGAAAAATGTCAGAACCGTGGCTCTGGTAGAAACCATATGCAGAACGCCTATGCCAACGTTAGATGGGGATGGGGGAAGTATCAAACGTGTGGACAAAGAGCTCGAGGGTTCCTCAAGGTTTATGATGAATGGATTTGTTTCCCTGGCTAATGCACTAGAGTCCAAACAGGCTATAACAATTTGGAGAGATACCGGTGCTTTTCAGTCCCTCATTCTGGAGGGGGTTTTGCCGTTTTCAGAAAACTCTTCTTTGCATTCCGGTGTCGTTGTTCGGGGCTTTGGGGGTGGATTTGTGGATGCACCTTTGCATGAGGTCACACTCAATTCTCCCTTAGTATCAGGCAATGTTGTTGTGGGGGTATGTTCTCACATTCCCATAAAGGGGGTGTCCTTCATTCTAGGGAATGATTTGGCTGGTGACAAAGTGTTGGCTACTCCGGTTGTAACTCCCATTCCTGTGGTTTCTGAGGTCTCTAATGAGCTGGCACAGAAACATCCAGGAGTGTTTCCTGTGTGTGCTGTGGCACGAGAAATGTCAAAGGACAAAAGTGATGTTGTTGATACTTCGACTTGGGACATTACACTTAGTGACACATTCTTTGTTGAATTAAAATGTGTACCTGTTGAGAATTTTGGAAAGCACACTGTGGATGTACCTCTGCATAATGATTCTCTTGATTGTGGCTTTGTGTTAGGCCCGGTGGTGAAACCAGAGTTGACATGCGTGCCGGAGAAGCATGTGACAGGAGATGATATGGCAGCGCAGTGTCTCAAGGTCTTCCCAGCCTGTACGGTGGCTGAGGCCACGAACGAATTGGAGGATGAGTGTGGGAAGGATGCTATGAGAGGTGCTGTTGTTTCATGTGACACCATTCTAGTTGGAGAGGCTACTAAGCTTGACTTAGGCTGCCAGCCTTCCCACAGTAGCTCTATTGTCCCTAATGTTTCACTTGTGGGCAGGGATGGTCCCAGTATGTCAGTTGATGATTCTGACATTGATCCACATGTCCACACTGATTCTCTGCCATGCACTAGGTGTGATGGTCAACCTAGTTACCTGTGTCCTGTGGAGCAGGAGCCGCCTTCGCGACCTGGTCTGTTGAGTGGCAGCCATTTTGATTTTGATCAGGACAAGGTTATTTTGGGTGACGCCATTTTAGATGGTGTTCCAGATGATTTTGTGACTGTCGTACTGCCATGTTCCCGGTACGCTGGGGCTGTACCTGAGGCGGTACATCCTACTCTGGATGTTCACGGTTTGCAGTATCCTGAACTGCCAGTGCCAGGTGGGATGGATATGGGCGCGGTGGTGGTATCAGTGATCTATGGTTTTGGTTGTGTTGTGTTCTGTTCTGTTGAGCGCAGTTCTCAGGTTGATTTTGGTATGCAGTCTATTTTTGACAGATCGGTATCGGTGGTCGTGTTCGACAGGGGCCGACCCGCTGTTGTGGTAGTGGCCCTGACAACTAATGGGTCACAGTGTTTTTTTTTTGTTTTTGTTTATGGGTTGTTGTGTGGTGGTTGCCTCTGGGGCAACCAGTTTGGTGGGGGAGGTGTTATGTACCAGGAGCTGATCACGTCTGTGTCACTGTGCAGGCAGGCCTGAGTACTCCTGTATCACGGGGCATGCAGGTGAGGGCTGCCAATTAGCCAATTAGTGCTGATTGGTTACCTGCTGGGAGCTTTAAAGGCAGACCTAGTAACACACATGCAGGGTCTGTGCTTAGAGAAAGAGCTGTCAGGTTCTTCAGTCCTTGTCCGTTGGGTTTGCACTAGTACCTTAGTTTACATTTACCTTAATAGTTCCTTGAGTAGTAGCACTTTGAGTTAGAGCACGGGGTTTTGGTGTTGGTTTGCACATAGGTTGCGTGCAGGCACGTGCACACATAGAGGCCAAGGGGTGCCTGAGCACCTGCCTTTTTGAGCCTCATCAAAAAAGTGCCCTTTTTGAAAAAAAATAAAAAAATGTTTTTTTTTTTTTTTTTTTTTTTGTTACGCATATAGACTGCCCTTCCAACTGAAAAATGTCAGGATAGAATCAAAATATTAGGGACAGAGAGAGAGATGCCCCATATTCCATTGCAGTTTGCACGGCCTCCTCCGCGGACCTATATATTTTATGCATAGCGTGGGTGGTGATGATGATGATGATAGAAACCGCTGTGGCGCATACAGTTGAATGCTGGTATTACACTCATTGAGGGACACGAAGAAGTCAAGTCCGATGGGATTTGGGAATTTCAAATACAAATCGGGATTGGAATAAAAAATGCATTTATATTAAACAATACAGAATATACAGCACTTCTTGGGGCTGTAGGGTAAGCACTTATTCCCTCCCCCCTGGACATTTATGGAGATGTATGGGCCTTTTAAGTCAGTGATAAAAGTGTCTTTCAAGGATAAGTGAGCTCCTGCACTGATTATTATAGTTCAATATTCAATATTTGATCACCAAAACCCCCCAAAAAAGCATAAAAAGGGGGCCCCCCGCCTGAAAAGGGCCCTTAAAAATCGTACGCTCGGTTAATATATACACACAAGTGTAGTGCCCTTTTCAGCCTTTGAGCACCTGCCCCTCTAAAGTCCTGTGCACGTCTCTGGTTGCGTGCCCATTAGCCAGGGTTGTAACATGAGCCTGGCACTGAACATGCTCCTCCTGTCAGTCAAGTCTCTGTATAGTGGGTGGGAGGGGTTTCCCCTGATGGCCTGGAGCTTAGCAAGGCTCCTCCTCTCCGCCACCCTCGCTAGGGAGTCCAGCTCCACCCCAACCACGCTACTGGCCTTCCTGACCAGCTTATCCAGCCTGTTTGTGTCCCCTGCTCTGTAACTAACCAGCATTATGCATTATTATTAATTTGAGACATATGCATAACTTCTGTATATTGCTATACAGGCATGTATAGCAACCTATAATTGACTCTTTGATGTCCAGCTCTGACCTTTTTTGATTGATTGATTGAAAACTTTATTAACAGATTGCAGAATGAGTACAATACAGTACGGCTCAATACACACAATTGTTAAGGGGATGCAGACCAGAGAAAGACTTTCGTCTTATTTACATCAGGGTCCCCCATTTTCAATTCATAATGACATTTATGACATACACAACAACATACAGATATATATATCATGACATTTATGACATACATCTACATGATAGATATACAACAGTACTGTTACATGTGTGACATACAAGATATGCAAATATACAGTACTGTTAAATAGAGATCCTAACAGAAAATATATAGGCCTACATATGAGGGGGAGGAAACTGTACATTATTTCGTAGGGGGTGGGTGCGTGGTTTAGACATTTACGGGGGCCAGGTGCTCTTTGTCTTTCTTTGAGAGCGGTTTTGAAGGTGGGATAAAAAATGTTTACGGCTGTGGGTAGGGCGTTCCACATTGATGTGGCATAATTGCAAAACGTGTTTAGTCCCTTGTTTGATCCGAATCTGGGTTGAACATGAAAGCAGTGAGGTAAGTTTGTCTTCTTGAAGTTGTTCTGAATCTGCAGTGCACCCGGCTTCTCAGTCTGTCCTCGTTGGACTTCCAAATTGCAATTAGTACTGGAGTTGTCAAGGGTTGCTTCTTGAAGCAGTCAAAATGCGCTCCTTGGCTACACCTACAATGGTTGTCAATCATTTCGACATCAGCTGTGACTGGTTCAGAAGAACCCACATTTAACTTGAGAGGTTATGTATCCTTTATTCCTTCCGCGCCCGCAAATTATAGTCCCCTGTGTAACTACTGTAACCAGAGTGCTACGGACTGGTTTAAATTTGCATCAGCTTGCGCCAATATGGGCAGGGGCACAATGGGGGCACATACATTTAGTCATTTAGGGCAGGGGCACAATGGGGGCACATACATTTAGTCATTTAGGGCAGAGGAACAATGGGGGCACATACATTTAGTCATTTAGCTGACGCTTTTATCCAAACCGACAAGTCATCGGGAATGGCACAACTCTATCAGCTGAGTAACAATGTTCATCAAAGTGTTGAGTGCTACAGTGTAGGTTAGTATATTAGGACAAGTGCACGATGACAGTAAGGTTAGTTAGGGTTATATCTTTTTAATTGTAATTTTTTTAATTTTTTATTAAACAATTAAAATAATATATTAAAAAAATATGAGATTTCAGGGGGGGGGGCACGTGCCCCTGGTGCCCCAGTGGTAAAATCGCCACTGATCTTGTGTCGGTCTGAGAGAAGAATCCAGCATCAGAAATAAGTTGTATTCCCTTGTGGGTGCATGGTTAAAACTATCCACATGCCAATCTGTCTCCTCAGATTCTGGTGAACTATTGTGCCATAGAATACTCACCAACTGCATCACAGTCTGGTATGGCAACTGCTCCTCCAACTGCTTCAGATCGTAAGGCACCTCTCATCCCAACCACAGACTGTTTGCCCTCCTCCGCTCTAGAAGGCACTATAGACGGGTTTCTCGTCCATGTCAGACTGTGTTAGCCATTGATTGATTGATTGAAAATTGTATTAACAGATTGCAGAATTGGTACAATACAGTACAGCTCAATACACACAATTGTTAAGGGGATGCAGACCAGAGAAAGACTTTCGTCTGGTTTACATCAGGGTCCCCCATTTTCAATTCATCATAACATATGACATACATGACATACAGATAGACAGTAGGCTACTGCTACATCTATACATTTATGACATACCAGATTTACAAATACAGTACTGTTTTGCCATGCTAGCAATCTAAGCAATCAATCTATGCCAAAGCTAGATATGTAAAAGCCCCTTTAGCCCCTTTGTACTTTTAGTCAGGGGAGTGCCATGGTTTCTCCATAGAGCCACTCAGTCACATGATTCCGCGGGTATTGCTGATTGTGTTTACAAACAAGAGACCTGTCTATAGGAATCTGAGGTCCAGGACCAGTTATTCAGGAACAGCTTCTTCCCCTGACATCTCACTGAACTCTACATTGCAGTGATAGCCCTCTCTCTCTCCCGCTCTCTGTTGCCTATATTTATTATTATTTATTATTATTATTTATTATTTATTATTATATATGCCTAGGATTTGTTACATATATTCAAACCTTGCCGTGTGAACTCTCAACTCTGGCATTCCGCAGTGGAAGTGCACACATTGTTTATTTGTCCATCTGTATCTGCGTGAATGTGCCTGGGTATGTATCTATGTTTATTCACACTGCACACTGTGCACAATATACATTTTTATTTACAACTTTATTTATTCGTCGATTTACTTGTGTCTAGTTTTAGACTAATTTTATTCTGTATATTTTATACTGTGTATTGTGCTGCTGCTTGCACTCTGATTGGATGCCAATTGTATTTTGTTGTGCTTTATTTGTGCAATGACAATAAAGTGAATCCAATCCAATCCAATTAAGTTGACCCGCTGTGATGTGTAGCTAGCATAGCGAAGTGCAACATATACAGCCAGGGACAGGCAACGTTAACGATAGCTAGTTATTTTCAAACATGCATTGTCTCACACGGTGCTAAATTTAGATAGAGCTATACTGTAGGTATCAGATAATTTCCCTAATACTAAAATCTGACACCAAGAAATGTACATGCTAGAAATCAAAGCAACGTGTCTTGCTTGATTTTTACACATATCAAAATATCTTATGGAAAACAATGGATTATATCTCAATAATTTTGGTCCAATGACCCTGGAGAATAATCCGACGGTATTCCGGGTTAATTCTTATTATTGTTATTCTCATAGAGACATTTATTGCAAGTATTATTTATTGCCTGGTGCCGCCTAGTGGACACTCTCAGGAACATACGTATAAGACTGTGGACAGGTGAGTTGCCTCTGGGCCAGCACAACGCGCTATTTAAGTGACACTCATGGCCATAGGCCTGTAAGGTGAAAAGCCCCGTGGGCGATCTGACTGGCTAATGGTACGTTGCATTGTATGCACCTTTTATATCCGCAATATATATAATGCAGGACCTCTTTAGAGGTCTTTATTCAGCATGCAACAAACTGGGACATGCACACACACACACATTGTCTTTTTTCTCAGTCGCCGATGCGATTGAGCTCTGCGCTTAACCCATCCCGTCCTCCTTCCCCCCAAGGGCAGCCGGGAGCAGACAGGGCATCGGCGAGGTACCGCGCCCGGGGACCAATCCAAGTGCTCCTGCCCGTCTTCGTCAAGGACGCGACAGTGTCAGCGATCGGTTGTGTGCATGTTTTTCCATTGGGTTTATCTTATCGGGGGGGAAACCCTTGCGAGCACGGGGAGAACATGCAAACTCCACACAGAAAGGCCTGGGAGATCCCCCACCTGGGTACCTGGCAACGCGGAAACCTGGTCCCCAAGCGGGAATCGAACCCTGGACCTTTTTGCTGTGAGGCGACGGTGTTAACCACTACACCACCGTGCCGCCAATCCTCATTTATATGCATAGCACATGTGGATAATGAATGCCGTTTTATTTCCCTTTTTGTATAGGTAAATAATCTGCTACTGACTGACGCTAAATGCTACTGCTGACAACTACTAATGACTAACTGACAGCTGCTGACGCTAAATGCTACTAAATACTGGCTAAAGTTACTAGCTAACTGCTGGCTAATTGACCACCTGGTGGCTGTTTGCAAATCAGAGTCGTTTGAAGCTTGAATGTTTGGACATGAAGTCAGAATAAATACCATTCTAGCAAAGTCGGAATTGTTTCCTTTGGTCTCTATTTAAACGGTTGATCGCCTGCACCCTTCCAAAGGGGAGGTCTAGTTGACACATTGACGGTGACTGCTAGATATTTGGACAGACCCAATATGGATGGTTTAAATCTATACTGTTCAGTAACAGACAGTGATGTATGGGATCGGGTTGTCTTGGTGCAGCCATACACCTATCTTTCTCCAAAGGATAACTGTACCATACCCTAGTCCAGGGGTCGGCAACCTGCGGCCTCGAGGCCGCATGCGGCTCTTTAGCCAATCAGCTGCGGCTCCCTGGCCAAAAACAAATAAAAAGATTTAACTTTTTCTTTTTTCTCTTATTTTGGAGATCGATGTCATACTGTGACACTGAAATGAAAAAATATTTCATCAACTAAGCTATTTAGTCAACAAAAGGCTTACCTGTATGCCTGATATGTGGTGCGAAAATGTAACTTTTTATTTTATAGATTTTCCACAAATAAGGGAAGGACTCTAATAGAGCTGCATAGTTCAGGGTTTTATTTCAAAGTAGGTCTACAGATGCCAGTGTTTTTTCTCCTTTTCTGTGTTTTATTTCAAAGTAGGTCTACACATGGTAGTCTTTTTTCAAATTAGACTACTTTTTATTTTATAAATGTTCCACAAATAAGGGAAGGACTCAAATATACCTGAATAGTTCAGGGTTTTATTTCAAAGTCGGTCTACAGACACCAGTGTTTTGTCTCCTCTTCTGTGTTTTATAAAAAAATAGGTCTACACAGCCAGTATTTTTTCTCCTCTTCATAAGAGTTTGAGGTTTTCCTTTGTTATAACAGGTAAAAACAGCAATTAAAAAGTCAACATTTTTCTTTTTGTTGCTTTATAATCCCATTAATGCAACAAACTGTGTGCTATAAGTATAAAGTATAATAAATCGCAAATTACTTTGCGTATGCGATTGTCAGGCGTTTTATGTTAAATGTGGGGTATGCTTGGGGATATATAAAACGTTATACACTGTTATCTTCATTTTAAGGGTAAATAGGTTGTGCGGCTCCCTGAGCATTTTATTTTGTGGGACGGGGGAAAAGTGGCTCTTTTGATGGTAAAGGTTGCTGACCCCTGCCCTAGTCTAAACCCTGATGACTGTGGCTGTAAAATGTTATAGGCAGAAAGGCCCAGGAAGTATTGAATGTTTGACCTGATGGTGGCGCTAGAGGAAAGTAAAAAAACAAAAACAAAAACAAAAAAATTCTTCCTCCCTTGGGGACATGAATCAGGTTTCAAGTTTATTATAAAATATCATAACATCACACGATTAATTGAGATGTTTAATACAAGTTACACTACAAATTGTTTTGGTTAGGGTATTTTCTAGAGCTGGGCCGTTAACGGCGTTAGCGTGCCGCGTTAACGCGATACTAGTAGCGCGCGATAATATAATTGACGCAGTTAATCTAAACGTTTTTTTTTTTTTTTTACTTATTTCTTTTTTACCTTTAGTTACCCAGGATAGGTTCGCTGAGCACAGAGGCTCTTTTTCAGTAACGCCCTGCTTCACATTCACACAGTTCCATTCACACCTGGGAGCTGCCCAGTACAACCACAGTTGAGACCATTGGCCACTGAGCAACTCCACTGGAGCAGTTGATTTGCATTGGCAGGGTTTGGCCCTGTCTGGCACCCAACGGGAAAAATATTATAGGCACTATAAGTAGACACTGCTACATAAAACAAGCTGGTCTGCCTGAGTGACTGGTGGAAGAAGGAGAAATAGAGATTGGACTGATTGAGTCAAGCCATGTCACATAGCTCAAGTTTGAAATGCTTCTTTCTGTTTTGCTCCTGAGAGTGTGATAGATACTGTACTGTATTGGTAATATTATTTATTTGTGTTAACTTCTTAACATTATTTTGATATTTCATTACCAATTATCATAGCAAAACAGCTTTTTCAAACAGTCTGTAATGCATTTTGGAAACAGGAGATGGGCTCATGGTGTAATGGGCCACCTGGCCTGAGAAACATAAGGAGGAAAGAAAAAGTAAGGACTTACTTCTGGTCATTATTTGGGTAGAACACACATATTTTGAATGCCTTCGGCAGATTTTTTATTTAATTGTTTGAGCCATTTTAATGAATCCAGGATTGCAAATACTATAAAAAAAGTTAGTTTTGCAGTTTGTGTTTGGATGATCACTGCAAGCATAGCTCAATGCTCTTGGCAGAAAAGAGTGTGTGACTTGTCTGCTGTGTGTACAGTTGCCTTTGTCCTTCAAAACCTCCAGTAGGGTGTTAGACCCCTCCTCCAACAGCTGTTTGAATTATCAGCAAGTGGCTTCATCTCTCCGTGCCGCCAGACTGGGGAATGCTCCACTCAGTGGGACCATGATACGGCAGCACCTCAGCTGGAGGCTCCAGTCCCCAGGCGCCTCATTTAGAAAACTGAGAATTCACACTAATTTGGCCTGATGGTGGGAAAGGTCTTGGGGTCACCAAAATAAATTAATAATAATAATAATAATAATAATAATAATAATAATAATAATAATAATAATAATAATAATAATAATAATAATAATAATAATAATAATAATAATAATAATAATAATAATAATAATAATAATAATAATAATAATAATAATAATAATAATAATAATAAATGTATTTTATATAGCGCCTTAGATAAGGTATCTCAAAGCACTTCACAGACATTGCATTACAGTAGGCCTACATGGACAAACACAGTACATGGACTTTCACAATGACAACATGGTGGGGATACTACAGAGAAAGGGAGACAGCTTAGAGACAAGGCAGAAAGAACATTTGAATAAATAATAATAATAACAAATTATAATAATACTAATATTATAGGTGTGTACAGATGGGAAAATGTAAGTGATGCAGGGGTTGGAGGGTCAGGAGTGAGGGTATGCAAGAACAGGTGGGTTTTGAGGTGAGACTTATATTTTTCTATAGATGGGGCTTCTTTGATATATGATGGGAGTTGATTCCAGAGTCGGGGAGCAGAGGAGGGGAGTGATTTGTTTTCTGTGGATAATATAGGAAATAGAGTTCTTCCTATAGCACTCATGAATGTGCACCGCAAATCTGAACAGATTAGAATGAAAGCCATCATCAGAGTTATTGCGTTCACACAAAGGACCTGCGGCGGTCAGGGTAAATCCATGACATCCCAGACACTGTCGTGGTTGCTGTAAAGACAATGTCATGCTGGGTAACATGTGGAATGAGTCAAATGAGAAATATGATGTTAAGGCGAGACACTGCAGGTGAATAGGCAAATATACTTTTTTTGTTGATTTTGAGATTTTGTTATATTTTGCTTCCTAAACATGTCTTCTATGAAACTAGTGACAATAAAACGTCAATAACACACATTTTATTCCTAAAAACATGGCGAAATATGGAATTTTACCATAAAAATTTACTGAATGGAGTATTTTCTGATTTATGGAGTGATAAAAAGAGATATCCAAAATCCCCTCTGTAATAACCTTTGGCTCTAATATGTCAACAAAATTAAACTATAATTTTGAAAATGGCTTTATCCAATGTTCAGATTTCTGTCCTGGAATTATATGCAAATTAGTGCATATTTAATTAGATAATGCCTCATTTGCATTTTTAAACATACAATTTCAGAAAACTTGTAATACAAAAAAGTCTTGTCTTAATATAAGTAATCAACTGGGGAAGTTTCATTGTGATATCTATTAGTACATTTTTTTACCCTATTCACCTGTAGTGTCTCCCCTTAAGTATGATTGTAATGATGTTGCATGAAAGCGGCAGTGTGTCAACGTTAACATAATTTGGCATGTTTATCTGGTACCATTAGATTAAATTACATCATGGCTCTAAAACAACAGACTATCTATATCCAGTTTAAAGAATATATACCCATAAATTATTCCTTTCCTCTGTGAATTGTGCTGCCTCTCTCTACATTAAAGGTCCTGTGTCTTATAAATGGCCTTTTTCAGTGTTTAGCATTGTTTTATAGCAATGGGGGTTTGTATCAATGGGTCTGTTTCTCTAATCCTCATTTTGGCGGATTGCTCTAATTCAGTTGAGACAATCTCCTCCCCCAGTGAACTATAGGTCATTCTGATTTGACTCCCTTGGCTACGTAGCAAGGAGCTGATCTGCAGTAACGCCCCCTCTATGTTTGTAGCGCAACCATTGGCTCAACAACAGAGCGAGTGGAAATACCCGACACTTCCTTAAGCGGGTTTTGACAGAGAGAGGCAGAGAACGAGCGAGCAAGAGAGAGGGAGCGAGAGAGAGGGAGAGAGAGAGAGAGAGAGAGAGAGAGAGAGAGTGGGAGAGAGATAGAGAGAGAGAGGGACAGGAGCTTCTGTCGGGAAGCTCACGCATTTACACACACACAACCTCAACCGCCGCGCAGGGAAGCACACACGCATTACACACACACAACCTCGACCGGCACGCGGGGAAACATACATGCATTTACACACACACAACCTCGAGCAGCGCGCGGGGAAGCACACACGCATTTACACACACACAACCTTGACCGGCGCACGGCGAAGCACACACGCATTTACACACACACAACCTCGACCGGCACACGGGGAAACATACATGCATTTACACACACACAACCTCGTCCGGCGCGCGCAGGGAAGCACACACGCATTTACACACACACAACCTCAACCGCCGCACAGGGAAGCACACACGCATTACACACACACAACCTCGACCGGCACGCGGGGAAACATACATGCATTTACACACACACAACCTCGAGCAGCGAGCGGGGAAGCACACACGCATTTACACACACACAACCTTGACCGGTGCACGGCGAAGCACACACGCATTTACACACACACAACCTCGACCGGCACGCGGGGAAACATACATGCATTTACACACACACAACCTCGTCCGGCGCGCGCAGGGAAGCACACACGCATTTACACACACACAACCTCGAGCAGCTCGCGGGGAAGCACACACGCATTTACACACACACAACCTCGACCGGTGCGCGGGGAAGCACACACGCATTTACACAGACACAACCTCGACCGGCACGCAGGGAAGCACACACGCATTTACACACACACAACCTTGACCGGCGAGCGGGGAAGCACACACGCATTTACACACACACAACCTTGACCGGCACGCAGGGCTGGTATGGGTCTTCTCCCGGAGCACTCGCATATCACTGTCAAAATATCTTTGACTCCCACGCCCGCGATCCGTACAATAATATTCACAGGGGTATATATTGTCATTTGAAACAAGTTACCAATGCATTGTCCCCCGAAATTAATTATTATCCCCCTCCTCTATCTCTCTCTCTGTCTGCCAGTCGCAGACTGTGGGTGACTGTCACTCAAAGCGCTTATGGGCCAAAAACCAAGCCAAAAACAGCTTGAAATCTTGGAGTGGAAAAATGCTGCTTTTGAATACTTGATTAGAAATACAAAACAATGAATTTTTGGGGAAAAAACTTTGTTCCATAGATTCACAGGAATTGTGTAAAGTTGCCCAAATAGTGAAAGGAATAGCAAGACATGTCCCCTTTAACTCATTGACCGCCGAGCCCCTTCCGGGAAAATAGGCCTAGTACGCCAGCGCTTTAATCAATGGGAGGACAGGGATATTTGCAAGTGCTTAAAATATATCTTAAATTATGGCTAATACACCCATCGCTTATCAATGACTTGCTTGCAGTCAACATGTACGAAACGGATTGTTTTTTCATTAGTACATTTCCGTTTTATACCGTTTTGAATACGAGTATAGTTTTGGAGATTTCTAGTAATTCCAAGAGAAAGACGTGATAATAGCCCTTTAGTGGAATACACAAGTTGTCATTTTTCGGCTGATTTATGAATCGTTTTCAAATAAACGCTAGATTATCGATAGTATATGTGTCCTTATGCATGATACAGAAGCGGGCTGAAAAATCGCTTATCCGTGCCTTGCTCAGCGCCAATGGCACGCACACACACACACGTTGTGATCACTGTGAAAAGACATCTGATTAACCCAAGACTGGTAACATAGATTCCTTACCTCACATCTGATGATCTGCAAAAAGATTAATCCAATTCCTGATCGCCATTCCAAATATTGATTGCGTTTATTGATCCAACGTTATATCTCCAAAATACATAATCCACGCTGCTCTGAGTGTTCCCAGTCCATCTGTTGTAACGATACTGCATGCCAGAGAAGGAAAACCTGGACCGGAGTTATTTTTTTGATGCACATCCCCAGCCAATCCAATCCAATGATGTGCAATACCATCCGGGAGACGATAGGCGGCGGTATTTGCCCTTTTGCGAGCTCAGACCCATTCCCAACGATAACATCAGGTTGGATGGATGAAAATGAATGGATATCGCTAATAAAATAAATTACGATTAAAACCCGACTATACTCGTTATTGGCGCTCAAGCGATGGCGAGTTAACCCGACTATCATCGGGTCTGGCGTGCAATGAGTTAATACATTTCAATTTCATAAAAGAAACCTGAGAGTATTATTGAAAAACAAGGATGATGTGAAGAGACTGCGAGAGGGGGGGGGGGGGGGGGGGGGGGGGGCGGTATCAGTCGGGATTTAAGGACAGATCTTGAGCCTTAGCTGTGGAAATCCTCCTGTAAAATTATGCTAATCTCTTTCAGAAACACGGAGGGATGTGATCCAAAAAAAGCATTATTTTTTTTCCAAAAATCTTTAGGAGAGAGTGAGAAAGAAAAACTGAAGGAGAGAGAGAGATTTAAATGCAGTCGGGTGTTTCGCAGAATTCAAATAATAGCATTGTGGGGAAACAAAAGCACCAGAAACAAAGTAGACATTCCCAACAACTTATTATGGACTTTTTGAAAAGTCATAAACCTCTGTAAGAAAAAGCTGTTTTCTGTCAAGCTAGAAATGTTTACAGTTTCTCTCATCTGATCTACATTGATTTTGCCACTTGGAGAGATTCCAGATTGTTCTCCAGAGGTGTGTATAGGAGTCTGTGTCACAATATAGACGGATGCCTATGTCGGATGATTCACACGTTTTGTTAGGTCTGCCACTCGCTTGTATGGATCATTGAAGAACAGCCGACCGGCAAATAGAGAATGGAATTCCCATGACAACGGCCTCTTAAAAACATCAATCCATATATCTCCTTATCCAGTCTCACATTTCTACAGGCACGGTCCCACTCTCTCACTTTCCTTACACAGTTTGTCTGGTTCATCTCATAACTGCAGCAATGTCTGCTATTGGTAGTATTAACAATACAATGGTTTATGAAGCTTCTCTGGCTTTTATGATAAAGGTTATCATTGTTATTGCACCCACTTGCAACCTCAATTAAATTTAGAGGCCATTTTGTCCTGGCTTTAAAGTGCGTCCGACTTCCTCCAGGGGCTTAATCCCATAAACCACTGTGACCCGCTGACATGGTAACTGTAAGCCGCTGGGCAAGGCGAGGGGGAGCCCGTGCCAGACTACAGGCCAAGAGAAGGATGCAATGGCCACAGGTCTCCATGAATAGTGTGTGTCTTTGGATGAATGTAAACACAAATACACATATGTACGCTCTCTATCTCTCTCTATATCTCTCTCTCTCTCTCTCTCTCTCTCTCTCTCTCTCTCTCTCTCTCTCTCTCTCTCTCTCTCTCTCTCTCTCTCTCTCTCTCTCTCTCTCTCTCTCTCTCTCTCTCTCTCTCTCTCTCTCTCTCTCTCTCACACACACACACACACACACACACACACACACACACACACACACACACACACACACACACACACACACATGCACAAAGCCATTGACAGATACTGTTGAGGTATTATGATGGTGCACTGATCCCTTTCGTCCCTTGTTAGATGTCCAAGATGAGATTTAGATTTAGTGCTTCGATAAGGTGTCTGTCGGTGGATAAAAGCATGTTGATCGCTGTAAGCCCCACTGTTGTTTTGATATGGATAAGGAGAGTAACCTTGTGTCACTGCTATTCTTACTGTTGTTTTGATATGGATAAGAGAGTAGCCTTGTGTCACTGTTAGTGTAACTGTTGTTTTGATATGGATAAGGAGAGTAGCCTTCCATCACTGTTAGTGTTACTGTTGTTTTGATATGGATTAGAGAGTAGCCTTGTGTCACTGTTAAGGCCTCTGCATGCTACAGAAACTTCAAAGCAACTGCAACACAACATCGACAAAGCAACGGTGTTTTAGACACTCTGCCTTTATGCTTCTGCAACATCGACGCGCAAAGTTAGTTTAACTAAAGTTAGTTTAGGTTCGTGTTAACGTTAGATAATGTACAAAATAAACGTATTTCCGGTGATTTTAGACGTCGCTCTTTTATTTTGAAAACCCCCGACCGGAAGTGTTATAGTGTCTGTTGCTAGCAGCTTAACTTTCTGTGCTTTTCGAGCTAACGTTACCGTAACATCATTAGTTTCCAATGGAGAGGACCTAGGCTCACATGCAGCTCAAACTACCTATTGGAATAAATTAATTGATTGATGTTTAACTTGTCCCTGTCATTTCGTCTAGCAAACGTTGTATTTAACGTTACCTCAGGACGGATACCATTGTATTTACTTGGTTAGCTATGTAGCTAATGTGGATAGCATTTTGAATAGACCCAATGCTAGCTGGCTGGCTACAGCTTTATTTACTAAATTATGGAGGCTTTTTAATCATCAAGGTAAGAGAGGATTTGTCATGATCAACTGAAGGCGTATGCTATGGAACAATATGTGCTTGGGTTTTCAGAAAAAGGCGAGCTATGTGACGCTAATTATTTAGCGTCAACGCTGGCTACAACAATGGAGGATGTTATTCTCTGCGGGACTAATATTATTCTATGACAGCCCCGCCCCCATTCGCTAACCAACCAATCACTTCTACGCAATATCAACGCAACGGTTGTTTAGGTTAGATTTGGGGGACATGTACGCAACGTCCAAGCAACACAGTCTACAAGACCCTCTAAAACAACCGCGCTGAAATCACGCCGATGTTGTGTTGCAGTTGCTCTGAAGTTTCTGTAGCATGCAGAGGCCTTTAGTGTTACTGTTGTTTTGATATGGATAAGAAAGTAGCCTTGTGTCACTGTTAATGTCACTGTTGTTTTGATATGGATAAGAGAGTAGCCTTATGTCACTGTTAGTGTTATTGTTGCTTTGCTATCGATAAGAGAGTAGCATTCCGTCACTGCTATTCTTACTGTTGTTTTGATATGGATGAGAGAGTAGCCTTACTGTTAGTGTTACTGTTGTTTTGATATGGATAAGAGAGTAGCCTTGTGTCACTGTTAGTGTTACTGTTGTTTTGATTTGGATAAGATAGTAGCCTTGCTTCACTGCTATTCTTACTGTTGTTTTGATATGGATAAGAGAGTAGCCTTCCGTCACTGCTATTCTTACTGTTGTTTTGATATGGATGAGAGAGTAGCCTTACTGTTAGTGTTACTGTTGTTTTGATATGGATAAGAGAGTAGCCTTGTGTCACTGTTAGTGTTACTGTTGTTTTGATTTGGATAAGAGAGTAGCCTTGCTTCACTGCTATTCTTACTGTTGTTTTGATATGGATAAGAGAGTAGCCTTCCGTCACTGTTAGTGTTACTGTTGTTTTGATATGGATAATAGAGTAGCCTTGTGTCACTGTTAGTGTTACTGTTGTTTTGATATGGATAAGAGAGTAGCCTTGTGTCACTGTTAGTGTTACTGTTGTTTTGATATGGATACGAGAGTAGCCTTCCGTCACTGTTAGTGTTACTGTTGTTTTGATATGTATAAGAGAGTAGCCTTGTGTCACTGTTAGTGTTACTGTTGTTTTGATATGGATAAGAGAGTAGCCTTGTGTCAGTGTTAGTGTTACTGTTGTTTTGATATGGATAAGACTGGATTGCACTCTGTCTTGGTCTCAGCATATTAATTATATTGTTTTAAAAATCGGAAGAGCAATTGGTATTTCCAGGAAATGTGCTTCTTTTGTTGCCCGTCCCCTTTTATGTTAGATAGTGCAAAGTTTAGTTTTATGTCATCTTGACTATTGCTCTGCGATGTGGTCATCTGCTGCGAGTGGTGACCTCAGGAAGCTCCAGGTGGTCCAGAACAGGGCAGCACGGTTGGTACTGGGCTGCTCACTAAGGTCTAATGTGAGCCGTATGCATGCCCGCCTCTCTTGGCTTAACGTTGAAAATAGATTGTCTTTTACACTACATTACATTACATTACACTAGACTAGAGGTTCCAGTAGTGGGCATCTTGAATTGCCAGGTCCTAGAACCAGCGCTTTGGGGAGATCTTTTATTTTTAGAGCATTAACTCTTTGGAATGGCCTGCCTCGGAACCTCTGCTGTATTTACAGTAGATTCACTTTGATGGTTGGGACCACTCAGATGAGGCTAGCGTGGAGACAGACTGCTCAGATGAGGCTAGCATGGAGACAGGATAAATAAATAAAAAGATTATACACAGTTTCCTCATAAATATGTCCCTTATCTAATCGAATGTAAGCTTCACATGACAAATAACTTATTCATTAAATACATATTACAAATGTAATCAAACCTGTGTCATATTTGATGATTAGCACCCCAGTGGATGCATCTCTTGCTACCTCCTCAAAAACATCGTCATCCAATTCGGTCCCTGAACTGTCAAAAACGTTCACACCTTCCGTTACAGCTGGGACACTTTGCAAATGCTAGAAACGGGCACAAAAGCTTTTGTAAACAGAAATGTCATTGGATGTATCCAGTGATTTCTAAATCTACTCACTAAATATTCACTTAATCTTGAATACTTGCTGTCTGCAATACAATAGATGAAGCCACAGATCCACCCAGTGGATAACCATGAGTATCACATTGAGGACAATTTCCCAATGATCCCAATTTCTTACCTGCACTCAGAAACTCCATCAGATTTATTTCTGTAATCCGAACAAACTTTTGGACATCTCCCAGTTGTACTTTTAACAGCATGCTTGCAGCAAACCTGCAAGAGAGTTACCAACGAGTGGGCAACTTGAACACAGGGAAGTGTGGGAAATTAGTGTCAGGCTGGAATATTCAGTGACTTTGTACTTATTATTTACCTTATTGGGGACATTGATCTAAGTTAAGTTATTATTAAATGTTTTACTTAGATCAATGTCCCCAATAAGGTAAATAATAAGTACAAAGTCACTGAATATTCAAGCCTGACACTAATTTCCCACAGATGCAAACAGACAAAAAAAGGAGAGCTATATAACCCAGGGCTTTTCCTTGCATTTTCCCTGTGTTTCTTCCATTAAACTCAATCAACCATATTGTATGCATTCTAATGCACTCACTCTCATAACACACCATTTCATAGTACAGATTACTTATATCATTCAAGGGTATTTCCCCGCATTAACATTAGCTAGCAAGACACATTTGAAAAAACTCACGAAGGGCAAGGCTGGCTCACGTTCAAGGCCTCCCTCAACGTGAAATGGCGCACATGCAGTCTTCTTGGCTGTCGCCAAAATCTGTGGACTTAACAAAATAATAACGTTGGTCAAATGCCAAATAACTGTTAATTGATTTCATACTGTAGGACACATTTACCTCAGAACATGGCGTGCAAATGTTTGTTACTAAGCCAATGTTAGCAGCTTGGTAACAGGGCCTTCCTTGCTTTTTCCCTGTTTTTTCCATTAAACTCAATCAACCATATTGTAGCGTTCTGTCGTACCCGTATTGTTAGGAAGAATGAGGAGAGGTTTATGTTTCTTTTGGTTATTTAATTCCACTTCAATGAGTAACATACAGGTCAATACCTCACTCTTTAGGAACACACACAGCTTCCTCCTCCACGTCTATTTCACGCACACAACGTAACTTCCGGTGCCACCTCCTATTTCTCCCGGGGGGAAACACACCCCCGGGTACAGTGACACACAATACCCCAGATCATTACAATATTGTATGCATTCTAATGCACTCACTCTCATAACACACCATTTCATAGTACAGATTACTTATATCATTCAAGGGTATTTCCCCGCATTAACATTAGCTAGCAAGACACATTTGAAAAAACTCACGAAGGGCAAGGCTGGCTCATGTTCAAGGCCTCCCTCAACGTGAAATGGCGCACGTGCGTGCAGTCTTCTTGGCTGTCGCCGAAATCTGTGGACTTAACAAAATAATAACGTTGGTCAAATGCCAAATAACTGTTAATTGATTTCATACTGTAGGACACATTTACCTCAGAACATGGCGTGCAAATGTTCGTCACTAAGCCAATGTATCGCCCTGTGTTTTTTTCGATCTTTTTTTCCAAACGATACAATTCACAATCACCCCTCCACATTGTATTTAACAACATTAACATTACCTCTTGCAAGTTGCTGGAAGCCAATAGCTACCGAATTAATTAATTAATATGTGATTAGGGGGAGAAACTTACCTGCTGAGTTACCTCTGCCGCGACGTGAAGAAAATGGCGTGTCTTGGACATTCTTCAAGAGAAGGAGATGGGCGGAGCTTCCCAGAGTAGTGATGACACCAGCCAATTAACTACGAAATATTTCACCAACACTGTCTGCATTTTACTCAAACTGTTGTTGTAATAACTCTGAAAGAGTCAATGTACTTTGACACTCCATATTTGACACTGCAAATTTTACTGTGCAGGTGTGAACAGACGTAGTTAAGAGCTGGCCACTTGTGACTGGATCACTAGGATGGGATCTTAATGCCAGGTCTGCACAAGCTCATTTTATGGTCAAACGTAAGAGAGGCACAGATGCTTTGCCGATGGTAGCTGTCCAGATATCCGGGCAGTCACACTTTTATTATGCTGACTAGACCTCCTTCTGGAAGGGTAGTTTGGCAAGGTAACCTCGAAGGAAAAAATTTGGACTGGTTGACTTCCTGGTTCGTACTTTAATTCCGAAGTAGATCATACAGTCTTTAACCAGCTCTTGCTGGCTGTAGTCAGTTCAGTAATCAGTTACGTCAGTTTCATCAATGATAGTCAGATTATTAACCTGCTGGTAAACAGAACAATGGGTGCAATCAGTGATACGTTTGAGCATTACACAATAACATTAGATTGGAGCCTGCGTTATAAACACATCAACAAGCCGTTACATTCAATGTTTACAAATAACAATTGAGACTGGTAGTCTGCTTTTACAATAAAAACGTAACGTTGGTTAGTTAGATTGCCAAAGTATGTAGCTGGTTTATCAGCCTTGTTCCATAAGACTTGTTCTCATCTTAAATGTTCGTTTCAATAGAGTTCGTTCCTGGTAGTTCCTTTCTTGTATGAGTAACGTTACGTTACCCATGCTGTTTTATATCAGAGGGTCGCGCCGACCCGGAAGTTCAATTCAGTTCAGTTCAGTTCAGTTCAGTTCAGTTCTTTTTTATTTCGGGCTTTGGTCAGTTTGGGCCAAATATGGGGTCAAGGTTGCAAATCATGATTAACATTTGAGCCAATGTTTTTTATGTTCATTTAGGGTCCAATAAAGAAAAAAATGCAAGGAGCCCAACAAATGTGGTAGGCGAAGTCTCTGAAACGGCCACGCCCACTTTGTAGACCTGCAATTCTGTATCTCAGCTCCTGAAGGTCGCACAGAGTTGATTTTGCGTAATTTTTTTTTGGGAATGACACATTTATATACGATACGTGTTATGAACAAACATATGCCCTAAAACCTTAACTTTTTGAGATATTCATGAAAAACCTTTTTTTTTTATCTCTGAATTGATCAGCACCCAAGCCACTTCAGCCAAATCTGCTGATGAAGGCCATGCAGTTAGTTTAGGCCAAAGTTCTAAATCTACTCATGGGGCATACTAGTGTTTAGGTTGAGGCTTTGTTAGAAGATGAGGACCCCAACAACTACCCAAGAAACAAAGCAAACCACTTGAAGTCCAAAAAAACGTTATTTAAACACATCACACATCCCATCACACAGGATTCAAACACTTGCTGAGGCACTTGCAATAAATGAGACATTTCATCCCCCTGCCAGCACCAGAACATGAGGTGCATTTATTAGATCTGTAGCTACACACCCCTGTTACCTGAGACAATGTGTCTCCTGCGGAAACTGTGCTCCACTTGATGAAGAGTTCCTCCCCATCGGTAGTCCATGATTGATTGATTGATTGAAAAGTTTATTAACAGATTGCAGAATGGGTACAGTACAGTACATCTCAATACATACAATTGTTAAGGGGATGCAGACCAGAGAAAGACTTTCGTCTTGTTTCCACCAGGGTCCCCCATTTTCAATTCATCATAACATATATGACATACATGACATACAGATAGACAGTACTGCTACATCTATACATTTATGACATATCAGATTTGCAAATACAGTACTGTTTGTGATACAAAAGTGTCCGAAAGGAGTGTATATACATTTGGCGTAGAAACTGTACATTGGAGGAGGTTGGTGGGGTGGGGTTGGGTGGGTTGGGTGAGGGCTGTACATTGGAGGTGGGGGGGGGGGGGGGGGGGGGGTGGGTAGGGGACACACACACATTTTACACTGTACATTGGAATGTTGACAAAGCCTTACTTGGTCATTTACTGTACAACTAGGTTAGGACATTTGTAGGGGCCAGTTTCGAATTGCAGTCTCACGTAGGTGTTTTTTGAGAGTGTTTTTGAAGGTGGGTAGTGATTCACATTCCTTTACAGCTTTAGGCAGGGCGTTCCACATTGATCCCCATCCCCATTCAACATTCAACAAGTAGAAGTGGATCCTGGCTTGGGGGCAGGTCTCACAGCTCATCTTTAACTGAGTGCTTGAACAGCTGGAATCTGGTCCATCTATACTTGCACAGTCGTACAGTCCAACCTTGTTGTACCAGCTCATTACCCAGGGTTCAATAACTTCCATGCTGTTCTTAACAGTCTCGATACTAGGGCAGCAACTTAGTCCTCTCAATACAGCTGTGAGCTCTGTCAACATACTGTGGTTCATCCAGGCTTTGAATTGAGCATTCTTTGAGTGGCCAAAGAAGGCGCTCACAGAATCACAGCCACTGAAAGAATGGAACACAGGCATGGCATCAGCCACATCTCCACCAAGCTTCTTGTGTGCTTCTGTGATTGAGTAGAACTGGCGTTTGTCTGGAACAGCAAAGTCGACGATAAGTTGCAAATCACAACATACTGACAGGAACTTTGTAGTGAACCCTAGTAGGATGACAACTACATCGGAGTCAACTGTTCTAACCGTAACTGACTTGATCCCCTTGTTTAGCATGTCTATCACATGGCAAATGATGCGGTTGTCAGCCTCCTCAAGCATCTCTATGCGGTCATAAAGCTGGATCTCAGAATTTTCGCCAAAGTTTGCAAGGATCTTCCTGCCATAGGTGATGCTGAACTCCTTGCTCCAGTTCCATGCATGTTCCTTAGCAATGCTGGCAAACATTAAATTCATGGCTACCTTGGTGTCTTGATTAGACAGAAAACCTTCAATGAATTGCTTAGATTCTGGCACGGTGTCATTCTCGCTGAAGGCCATCTGTGAACTAGCTGCTGACCCCCGATTCTTCCTACAGTAGTCGCAGTCTTAATTCTCATAGTCTGGTAGAGGTCAGCCACAATGTCAATACGATTTGCTCCCTTCTCATTACCAATCTTCGCAATGCTGTTCAACACCTTGATGACTAAGTCCCGGAATGTCATGCCTTTGGTGAGAGACTTCGCCAGGATTCGTACTTGTGCTCCGATGTCCTTCAGGATTTGAGACTTTTGGCTGTGATAAATGTCTCCATCCTTTGTTGACAGGGCTTCTGGTAAACCTGTGATTGAATTGAATAGTTTTACCAAAACTAAATTAGCACTGTCAAATCAATTCACTTATAAAATGAATAATTGAACGTCACTGTATCGAGAGTCTGGTAAGATGAAAGTTGCCTCTTCTACTGGACTTTCTAAGCGAAAGGCCCCAGGCGGTCAGGGTGGGGGGTCAGACCTCCAACACCATCACCCTGAGCATCGGGTCCCCCCAGGGCTGTGTTCTGAGCCCTCTGCTGTACTCACTATACACACACGACTGTGTGGCCAAGTTCAGCTCCAACTCCATAGTGAAGTTTGCGGACGACACAGTGGTGGTGGGGCTGATCTCGGACAACGACGAGAAGGCCTACCGGGAGGAGGTTGATGTACTGAAACGCTGGTGCCAGGACAACAGCCTGCTCTTGAACATTGGTAAAACCAAGGAGCTGATCGTGGATTATAGGAGAGGACAGCAGGAGACACACACACCACTGAGGATAAACGGGGCTACCGTGGACAGGGTGAGCAGCTTTAAGTACCTGGGGGTCCACATCTCAGAGGATCTGACACAACACACATAGACTCAGTCATAAAAAAGGCAAAGCAGCGCCTCTACCACCTGATACAGTTAAGGAAGTTCAGAGTATCTGGGAAGATACTCCAGTCCTTCTACTCCGGAGCTGTAGAGAGCATCTTGACTGGAAACATCACTGCCTGGTATGGAAACAGCACGGCACAGGACAAGAAGGCCCTACAGAGAGTGGTGCGCTCAGCCGAGCATACCACGGGTATTGCACTACCACCCCTGCAGGTTCTATACAACAAGAGGTGCAAATCCAGAGCCTGCAGAATAATGAAAGACCCTCACCACCCCAACAACAGCCTGTTCATGCTGCTGAGGTCAGGCAGACGCCTGCGAACACCAGCTACTAGGACAGAGAGACTTCGGCTCAGCTTCTTCCCCCAGGCCATCAGAGCCTTGAACACACACAAGCACACATGAGCACACACACGACACACACACTGTACACGCTCACACACTAGCAGCCACTTTAACATGAGCAAGCACACACTCACGCTGCACACGCCCACACTTATGGCCACTAAGGAAAGGTCACTTTAAGAATAGTAGAGTACAGTGGACGCTGCTGACCAATTTTTTAGGTGAAGCACAAATTATTATATTATATATTAAATTATATTTTTTAAACATCCCCAACGCAGCAACACCCCCATTCCTCCCAGGTATAAGGCTCCTCATTTGCTTCCATTCATTTTGGGGACCATGTTTAAATATCATCCTTCTGAAGTATAAACAAACTATACTGCTGTGACGATTTCAATAAAACAGACCATTCTGAGTCAATGGTATGCAGTGGCGTTGCGCAATATGTCGGGGCTCCCCTGCAGGGCAGACCACTCCCCTAAATCAAACCAAGCAGACCATGTACAGTATACAGTGGCTCGGCGGCCCGATCAAACCAAGCAGACCATGTAGTATACAGTGGCTCGGCGGCCCCTGATAAAACCAAGCAGACCATGTACAGTATACAGTGGCTCGGCGGCCCGATCAAACCAAGCAGACCATGTACAGTATACAGTGGCTCGGCGGCCCCTGATCAAACCAAGCAGACCATGTACAGTATACAGTGGCTCGGCGGCCCGATCAAACCAAGCAGACCATGTACAGTATGGCTCGGGCCCATAAAAAAATAACACAGTATGCTATGACTGGCCCCTGTAAATGTCCTAACACAACCCCCTCAATGTACAGTAAATGACCAAGTATGGTTTTGTCAATATTCCATGTACAGTTTTGTTTGTACAGTTGTACAGTGTATGTCCCCCACCCACCCACCCCTCCTACCCAACCCCCCCCCACCCCACCAACCACTTCCAATGTACAGTCCCCCCCCCTACCCAACCTCCTCCAATGTACAGTTTCTACGTCAAATGTATATACTCCCTTTTCTGGACTATTTCTATATCACAAACAGTACTGTATTTGCAAGTCTGGTATGTCATAAATGTATAGATGTAGCAGTACTGTCTATCTGTATGTCATGTATGTCATATATGTTATGATGAATTGAAAATGGGGGACCCTGATGTAAACAAGACGAAAGTCTTTCTCTGGTCTGCATCCCCTTAACAATTGTATGTATTGAGCTGTACTGTACTGTACCCATTCTGCAATCTGTTAATAAAGTTTTACAATTCAATTCAATTCACGGCAGAACATATAGTTTGGCTCCACACACACACACACACACACACACACAGCGGCATCACTTATGAACGGTTATTCTGTTACTCACCATTGTTGCAGCTGACGCCCCTTGCTCCAAATGTGTAGACAATAGACAGACAGTAACAAAGTTCTCCTCCAAGTCCTGTGGGTATTGTCTCCTCAACATTTCTGCAGCTGAGCGAATTGCAGTTCTGCTCAATGAATGAATCCGAGAGGAATCCGAATGTCCCCTCTAACTAGTGCTATATGCTTCATTGCGTCATTAATAAAGTTTTCAATCAATCAATCAAACAATGCCGTTTGTTTAGACATTCACAAGACTTGCATAACGTTACAACATAACGTTAGCTAGCAAGCAAGCTAGTCGACAATATCTCCTTCCTCCATTGCAACGCTATCTACAGTACTAGAGAATTCAAAGTGCCAGCGAGGCGATGACGTTGATGTTGTTGTCGTTTAGCTTTTATCGCAGGTGTATATATATATATCATCAAACGATGCACAATAAGTTCATGAAAAATAACAAAACACTCCACCCTGGGCCTGATAGCTGCGGTGGTAGCCCTTTAACTACGTTAGCTCCAACAAGTTATCTTCTTAAACTGAGATACAAATTATTTTATAAACAAGCTGCAGAGCTGCAGTACGCAGAAGAGAAACCATTATCTGATTGGTTCACAAGGCTGTCAATCATTCTAGCTGCAGAGCCGCACAGCAGCAGAAGAGAAACCATTATCTGATTGGATCACAAGGCTGTCAATCATTCAATCCCCCAATCAATGGCAAGAGTTTAACTGCACAGACCGTGCTTAGATGACGTTAATAGCCTATTTTGATTGGCTATTATTTATTATTTATTTAATCCTGGGTCAACCTGTGCAGCCATCTGCACGAATATTTACTGCAGTCATTACTACAATGCAGGCCTGCTCAGAGCTGTAAATTTTGGCCATTTTTGATGAAGAAAAAATATTCACTGGCATTTTTTCTACAGAGGAAAACATTTCTAATAAAAAAATTATAATAATAATAAAAAAAATATATATATATATGTAAATTAATAATAATTATGAATTATGAGTGAATTTGTGTTTCACGTGTTGTCATAGAGAAACCTCCACTGGTAGAGTATAACTAGAGATTGTATAATATAGCATGTACATAAAGACCCAGTGCCTCATCCGTAGCTAACAGTGTATTGCACTACCACAGGACCTAGCATGTCCTACCATGCTCTGTAAATAACTTATGTACATATACCGATATGCCCTACTCTGTTTACTTGTTTTCAGGGACCGAAACTAAAGCCCGCCGCCCGCCAGGGGCGCTCAGTTTTTACCTTTGGCGCTTGACACTTAGAGGGCTGCCCGCCATGTGGCGTGTAGACGTGTAGTTCATAACGATACTCTTATTTTGATTGTGCGAGTACAGATTATAGCCTCTCTCGTCTTTTTTTTCTCCGCCGCGAGATCGTTAAAAAACTACAAGTCCCACATTGCACTCAAGTCAACAGTCCAATCACAGTAGAGTGACGTGACTGGTTTCATGAGAAATAAAGCAAATGACCAATCGGAAGCTCTCATTTGGCTTGTTTACTTCCTGAAACGCCACCATTGCGATATGCGGGCAGTCTGCTCTAGTCTATATCGGACCTCCATGAGCTACCGTTACTGTTTAAACAATGACCCAGTCAACTATTCACTTTTAGTTTAATACATGACGAGGCATTGTCTAACGGTATCTAGCTGGCTAGCTACTGATAGCTGCTGATATCAACAAATGCTCCAGCAATAGTCGACTCGAGTGCATAATAACTCCGTTCCCTCGTTAGCTAGCTTAGCTAGCTCACGTTAGATCTATCTGTCCCAGTAAACTAAATTGTCTTAACGTTATCTACCGGGCTAGCAGTAGCTTCAGATAGCTCCTGATATCAATGTCTTATAACATTGATTGAATGCGTATTCTAGCTGAGGGCATGTTGAATGTGATTTGACAAAAGAACCGTAACGTTATAAATAGGGTCCAGCTGCATCGCCGGAGAATCCTTGCATGCTGAATGTAGGGTTTAGCTGAATATAGGGTCTAGCTGCAGGGCCGGAGGATCCTTGCTGTAGCTGGAGGCTACTCAAGTATACACACAGACAGTGGAGCTATTTGCAGATAGCAAGCATTTTGACTTATTGCGTGGTGGCGATGTCTCGCAGATAATACAACTACAAGTATGATTATATAATATATATTTTATTTAAAAAAATGTTTTTATATAAAATATATATATATTCTTTTTTAATCAACATTTTTTTGGCAGGTAAGAAATATGCTTGGCGGGTAGACTCTTCCCATCTACCCGCCACTGGCCGGTGAGTCAAAAAGTAAATTTCGCTCCCTGCTTGTTTTATTGCACAATGTTGTTCTATTGGATTCTATTATATGTTATTACTATTGTATTATGCACATCGTTGTGCGCAAGACCACCCGCATTTCATTGTATACTCGTATGCCGTGACAAATACAACTCTTGACTTGACTTGACTTGACTCCTCTTGATCTGCAGGCCTCCTTCAGCTTTGCAAAGGTTCCTTTAGGTGGCTTTATTGCAGGGCTAGCAAGCTGGACTTTTGCACCTGAACTTGGGAGTTTCAGGGCATTTTGGGAGATTTTCGCACTAACATCCTTCTGAGCATATACAAATCACTCCTGCACAAACGGATCATGCTGTGTTTTGCCAACTGTAAAAACAAGGCTGGCATCTTTAGTTACCACATCTGGGAAGGGAATGGATGAGTTCAACCTCAGAGTCCAGCATTTCTTTATGTCTGTGTGCTAGATCTTGACCTTCGACCTCAGCTAGGTAGCGCTGGATTTTGGGTAGGGCAAGTTTGAGTTTCCTGAATAATTCCTGATCTTCCCGATTGATGATATTGACGTATCCAGTGTCAGACTTGGTGACCTTTATATTATGCTCCTGCTTTTGATCACATGCAATCTTCGATAATTGGTTACCTCGTGTTTACTGCGAAAGAGCCTGATAGAAATTCCTTGAACAACTCTGTGTGTCTCCATTTTAGCTCTTTGAGATCCTGAAGAAACACTGATGTCCATCTGGCATAGTGTGTATGATCAAGTGCAAAGTAAAGAGGAATGAGCTGCTCAAGTGCACTGATCATCATGATGAAGTTGGCCTCCCGAAAGGATCTGATGAAGATAAGAACCTTCTTGATTGCTTCAAGGACATTGGTCCAGTAGTGAAACATGGGGCTGTTTTAATTGGCCACACAATTACTCCAAATCAAACTGTTGTCCTCTAGATGTTTTGCCTGGAATGCCTCTCTCTCTTCTTGGCCAGGACCACAGCCAGGATTTGAATGCAGTATCTAGCCTTCTTTATGGAATTCACATCAAGTTCAAGTTCTTTAATAGTTGTCATACAGAAGTACAGAATACTTTCATACAAAATGCTTCTTACTGTTACGCTCCAGAGACTGTGCTAGACAAGATAGTATCAAATAACATAATAACATAATATAGCATGAATTTAGAAGAAGAAAATGAGGTCACAGTGTTCGGTATAGACATATGTACAATGTTCTGAGTTACCATATAATATACAATACACAATACTATGCAGTGTACTAATGTACAGTACTATCTAGTGCAAAGCAGAAATGGGATGAGGTACAATTTTAGGTACAATTTACAGTAAGGTGTACGAGTTGTAGTGCAATCCTTCATCCATAAATATAAAGTGTGGGGAGTGGGTGCTACAGTGTGTTTGTTTAAAGTGGGTGTGTGCTATAAAGTGTGTGGAGTGGGTGCTACAGTGTGTTTGTTTAAAGTGAGTGTGTGCGTGTGGATGTGTGTGCTATGTGCGTTTGGTGGTTGTTGTTGTGTAGTGTTCATTCATTGTTCGTTTAGCAGCCTGATGGCCTGGGGATAGAAGCTACTTCTGAGTCTTTCTGTGCTCGCCTTGAGACTCCGGTATCGCTTGCCTGACCGCAGCAGTTCAAAGAGGCAGTTGTTCGGGTGACTGGAGTCTTTAATGATTCTCTTAGCCTTGCCCTTGCAACGCTTGTAGTAAATGTTCTGGAGGGTGGGGAGCCCCCCTCCAATTGTGCGTTCGGCTGCACGTGTCACTCTTTGTAGTCTGCTTCGGTCTTTTGCAGTGCTATTCCCAAACCAGGAGGTGATGTTGCCGGTCAAGATGCTCTCTATTGTACATGAGTAGAAGTTCTTAAGGATCTTCTGGCTGACTTGGAACTTCCTTAGGCGCCTGAGGAAGTAGAGGCGTTGTCGTGCCTTCTTCACCACACTGTTAATGTGTGTGGTCCATGTCAAGTCCTCGGATATGTAGGCTCCGAGGTACTTGAAGCTGTTGACTCTCTCAACCGGTGCCCCGTCGATGCTGAGGGGGCTGTAGTCCTTGACCCCCGACCTCCTGAAGTCCACAATCATCTCCTTTGTTTTGCTGACGTTCAGGGAGAGGCTGTTTTCCTGGCACCATCCCGCCAGGACCTTGACCTCTTCCAGGTAGGCCCTCTCGTCGTTGGCAGAGATCAGGCCCACCACCACTGTGTCGTCAGCAAATTTGACGATTGTATTGCTACTCCGCTGAGCCACACAGTCGTGTGTGTACAGGGAGTAGAGGAGGGGACTCAGAACACAGCCCTGGGGGGCCCCTATGTTGAGGGTGATGGATGAGGAGGTGCAGTTGCCTGCTCTCACCACCTGGGGTCTGCCAGTCAGGAAGTCCAAGACCCACTGGCAGAGGTCATAGCCCAAGCCCAGGTCCCTGAGCTTGGCTATGAGTATGGAGGGGACTATGGTATTGAATGCCGAGCTGTAGTCGATGAATAGCATTCTCACATAGTTCCCCTGCCTCTTGTCCAGGTGTGATGCTGCTGTGTGCAGCACATGGGATATGGCGTCCTCCGTGGACCTGTTGGGGCGGTATGCAAATTGCAGGGGGTCCATGTTGATGGGGAGGGAGGAGCAGATGTAGCCCTTTACTAGCTTCTCAAAGCACTTCATGGCTATGGAGGTGAGAGCTACAGGGCGGTAGTCGTTGAGGCAAGCAGGCTTGGATTTTTTGGGTACAGGGATAATAGTGGACTTCTTCAGGCAGGTGGGGATGACAGCCTGTTCTAAGGACAGGTTAAATATGTCAGTGAATACTGGGGCCAGTTGGTCGGCACAGACTTTTAGGACGCGGCCGGGGATGCCGTCCGGACCTGCTGCCTTCCTGATATTCACTTTTTTAAAGGTCCGCCTCACCTCATGCTCTGTTACCCTGAACACTGCGCCTCCATCAGCAGCCGACCCCCCCCCCCCATTGCCGAGGCTTGTGAGCTGGTGTTGTTATTACCAGCATCAAACCTCGCATAGAAGGTATTGAGGTCGTTTGCTAAGGAGATGTCACTGTTCAGTTTGAGGGAGGCGCCTTTGTAGTCTGTCATCGTTTTGAGCCCCTGCCACATAGCTCTAGAGTCAGCTTGTTCAAACTGGAGTTCAATTTTATCCCTGTAGCGCCGTTTGGCCTCTGACACTGTCCTCCTTACGTTGTGTCGCGCCACCTTGTGGTCATTCATGTTGCCTGCCACTAGGCCGTCATTGTATGCTTTGGTGCGCTCTCTCAGAGCTTCACGGACGGATTTGTCTACCCAGGGTTTTTGATTTGGGTAAACTTTCATTTTGGTAGTGGGGATTGTTTCTTTCACCCTAGTACAAACATAGTCCAGCACTGTCTCCGTGTAGGCATTAATGTTATCTGTGGAACACAATCCAGTCTGTGTGGTGAAACACTGACCGGATCGTCTCTTCTGACGTCAGATCCCATTTCTGCACCTCTCGCGAGACTACGGGAGTACTTTTAATTCTCTGTTTGTACTTTGGTGAAAGAAAAATTGACGCGTGATCTGATTTACCAAAGCCACTATCAGAATGAGCCTTGTAGCCACCTTTAAATTGCGTGTAACAGTGATCTAGGATGTTACCGCCTCTGGTGTTGCAAGTCACATGCTGATAGAAGTCGGGCAATACCTTTCTCAGATTGGCGCTATTGAAATCTCCCAGTACTAAAATGGCGGCGTTAACGTTAGCCACTTGTATTCTATTTACCTCGTCGTGTAGTCTGGAGAGCGCAACCTTGTTGCTGGCTTGCGGTGGAATATACACTCCGATCAGGACGATCGCCGTTAACTCCCTCGGGAGGAAGAAAGGACGACACTTGATGTTATATATTCCAGTTCTGGGGAGCAGTGGTTGGATAATTCCTTCACGTTCGTTGGATCACTCCAATTTTTGTTAAACATGAAGGCAATACCTCCTCCACGTTGTTTACCGGACTCTGATGACCTATCTTTGCGATGGATAAAGAAGTGATCCGCTGGTTGAATTGCGTGATCTGGAACCTCCGGTGTGAGCCATGTTTCGGTGAAGCAAAGGACATTGCAGTCCCTAACGTCTCTTTGATATTGAATCCTTGCTCGGATGTCATCCAGTTTATTGTCTATTGATTGTACATTGGCTAGCAATATACTGGGCAGTGGTGTGCGGTGGCGGTGGCGTCACATACAGCAGTTGTCAGACCAGTGATGTTCAGATGTTCATGTTAGCTGAGGTTAAGATGGTATCCAGGCCAGTTCCTTTTATCAACTGGCCAACACAGACCAGAGAAACATTCCAAAGGTGCAGCCCACCCATAAAAGCGAAGTATGAATGAGAAAACTCAAATATCTGAAAAAGTTAAGGTTTTAGAGTCTATGTTTGTTCATAACACTAATATAAATGTGCTGTTTCCGCAGCTATTGAGCCCAATATGAACATTTCTGCGACCTTCAGGAGCCGAGATACAAAATTCCAGGCCTAATAAGTGGGCGTGACCGTTGCAGAGACTTCGCCTAGCAAATTGTTTGGGCTCCTTGCATTTTTTTTGTATCAGGCTCTAAATTAACAGAAAAACATTGGCTCAAATGTTAATAATTTTTTGCAGCCATTTTACCTAAACTGACCAGATTACACATAACAACGGTCATTCCATAAATCGTCAAAGTTTTACCATCTGCTATTGCAGCATTGTCCAATTGTCCGAAAAGGGCTAGGGAGAAGCACTATGCTTGTCGGGCCCTACCCCTGAAGACTTACATTTTCTTTTCGTTTTTTCATTTACATACATACATAGTACATACATATAGTACACATTACACTACACACATATAGTACACATTACAGTACACATTACAGTATAGTATACCTGCAGTATGTAATAGTATACATAATAGTATATAGTACATAATAGTGTATACAGCACATATATAATGTGATGTGAGATATATAGTATATAATATATACAATATAGTACCATAATACAATAGCATATACTGCAAATGTAGTTCAATATAACATACAAATTAATTATAATATGATTATATAATGTAATATGATATAACGTACAATACAGTATCATACGTGGACGTGGTTCTTAGCCCGACGCATGCGCATTGCACATTTCTGTGCCGTCTATGAATGCCCACCAGACGGCAAGTAATCCTTTGCTAAATCATTACTGTTGAAAACAGCATGGATAGTACATTTGGATAATTCTACAGTAGCGCCGAAAGCCACCGCGAGACCTACGTGCAGCTGATGCCAAAATATTTACTGGGCGTCGGGTAACGGCAACAACGTGTACAGTAGGTATGACGGTCGGAGAAAAGAACTGCGACGGCCTACATAGAAGTATGGATTTAAGTGTGTGTTGGATGGGAATTACTATATATACTGTATACTGCTTACAGGCCAGTCTATGTGGTGGCTAATTGACTCACTTTATTGTTGTACTTTTCATATTGCTGGCAAGATACTGGAGGACCACGCTAATCAGAGTACTAATCTATGATTAGCTAGCAACAACAGCATGGTGTTTACTGTGAACACAGGGAAATTAAAACCATTTCAAAAGGCCCATGCAAACATTCAATTCAAGATGTCTGTTTAGCCAAAGCATATTCTACACAATTAACAGATCCCTGAAGAATAGACATATAAAGCAACAGTAGTATAAAAGGGAAGATCCAGAAAGCTTTAATCTCAGCATAAAAGTCAGACTCTGTGACAGATGTAACATCAATAGTTGGCGACCTCTGGACTGTAGTCAGGATCATGTAAACAACAAACTCCAGCAGTTTAGAATAAACCGAATACATCAAAGGTTAATTTAGCAATTTAAGGTAATGTAGCCTAAATCGGCCACTTAAACCTGGCCTAAATCTAGTACACAATGACTGCACAATTAAAAAAATATCAAATAAAAAGGTCACTCCCACACTGCAGGACTGATCATATTTAAATTTGTATTTGTATTACAATACACACTTGAAAAATAGGTTAGTAATCTCAATGGTGGAAATGTTGATAAATGCACGCATTTTACACTGAAACCGACTGAAGAGAGTAAGGCTCTGCTTGCAACCTAACACAGTAGTAAGGGACCTCGGTTCTCAGAAAGTAGTTTTGCTTTCAACCATCATTATGGGAATGTGTCTGCATACCGACTTCTCACAGCTATGTACATCTCCAAAATCCTGACATTGTTAGGCTGGTGTCTAATAGAACCCAAGAGCAGAACACAAGGCACAGGAGAATGAGGCGGTTTAGGGTATTTAATGGTAAAACCCTGTAGATGACAAGGCAGGCAGTGAGGGAATACAGGTGAGGGATGTGTGTGTCCATGAGGTCCCGGGATAGTCCAGGCTGTGTCCAAGGGTGGGGGTGATCCTACACACAGGAGAACAGGGGTTAGAATGACGCAGGCTACAGAGCTCACAAAAACACACTATAAATATATAGTATAGAGGTCCAGATAAGAGTCCTAATACCAAGACAGGTGAAACAACACTCGGACCAGGAGTGGCAGGGGTGCAGGCCTCTTATCCTGGCTCAGTGATGATGAGATGAGCCTCAGGTGTGTAGACCGGCCCAGGTAGGCAGGCTGAGGGTGAAGCGGGAACATGAAGGGGCCCATATTATGGTAGCAGGGACCTGCTGATAGACAGGGGAGAGAAAGGCCCTGGCTGTGGCTGTAACAGACATGTGTATATGTATATGGGTATTATTACAGAGTTCACATTGTCCATAACAATAAGGTTTATGACACAAAACTGCATTTTAACCGACTACTTAGACATTAACTTGTGGCGGATTTGCTGTTTGCTTATCTCCCCTATTTGTATCATAGGCTATTTTTCAAAAATGAAAGTGCTTTTTCCTCTCCCAAAAATCCATTTCATCCACTAATCCTGACCCCCAATATCAGCCTTTTGTAGAAGACCATGGATTTATATTTTTAGTGAGGACCTCACTATAACATATCACTCCTAACACCCTACTGGAGGCATCATGTTTCCTCTTAACTCTGATCCTTCATGCACATGAAAGACAACAATTAATCTTTTACAATATCCAAATGAAATAATATTTTACCTGGACTATAACCTTCAAAACTCAATAAAAAGTATGGATGCACATGTTATAGACATTAGTTACAATTACATCTACTGTGATCTGTAAATGTTGCCCTCTGTGACCCCTTGTCAGGTCAGCATTTGGCGTTTATGAATGAATGAATTAATTTATTCACACACACACGATATATTATATCCACTTTTTCTCCTCTTTTTTCTATTTTTCTCCCATCCCAATTTCGCGGTGCCAATTCCCCCCTCCCCTGTCTTGAATGTTGCTTGCATATGCCCCCCACTGGCCGGTTGTAGGGAGGATAGAAGACTTGCATCACGTGTCCCCTCCGATACACGAGGAGGCAGCCTGTCAGATCTTTTCCCCTGCCAGCACGGACTCTCATTGGCGAGGTGTAATGTGTGGGAGGCTCACACTACCCCCGCCATTTCCTGTCTCTGCTGTGCAGGCGTCCCCCAACCGACCTGTAGTAGTCGCTGTCCACAACGTCCAGATTACCACCCATCGACTTCCACCCGCTAACTCTGCCAATTGAGTTAGTATGACGGCCGGCCTAAGCCGGAGGCAACGCAGACAGCCGGATTCGAACCCGGTGTCTCTTGCGTTGGTGACGAGCGCAATGTCCGCTCATCGTCGCTCATCATCGTCGAGATTGTGTGCATGTGCCAGGTCTCCCAAGAAGCTATTTAAAGCTTTTGGAGGGAGCCTTATCACAAATATAAACAAACAAAAACATACAACGTGGGTAGGCTTAAACACCTACCTACTAACATACATACAACATAGATACATAAATACAGACAATTCATATTCCTAAGTATGGATTCTATTTAGAGATATGATTTGAGCAGTTCCTCTTTCAGTAATTTTTTGAAGGTTGAGATGGATTTTGACAGTTTCAGACTCTCGTCGTGCTCGTTCCAGAGCTCGTTATCTCTCTGCCTTGTAGTCTGTGTAATCTGATCTGTGGAATGGCCTTGTAGTCTGTGTAATCTGAGTTGGAGCGTTGCCTTGTAGTCTGTGTAATCTGAATTGGAGTATTGCCTTGTAGTCTGTGTAATCTGAGTGTGTGCTATAAAGTGTGTGGAGTGGGTGCTACAGTGTGTTTGTTTAAAGTGAGTGTGTGCGTGTGGATGTGTGTGCTATGTGCGTTTGGTGGTTGTTGTTGTGTAGTGTTCATTCATTGTTCGTTTAGCAGCCTGATGGCCTGGGGATAGAAGCTACTTCTGAGTCTTTCTGTGCTCGCCTTGAGACTCCGGTATCGCTTGCCTGACCGCAGCAGTTCAAAGAGGCAGTTGTTCGGGTGACTGGAGTCTTTAATGATTCTCTTAGCCTTGCCCTTGCAACGCTTGTAGTAAATGTTCTGGAGGGTGGGGAGCCCCCCTCCAATTGTGCGTTCGGCTGCACGTGTCACTCTTTGTAGTCTGCTTCGGTCTTTTGCAGTGCTATTCCCAAACCAGGAGGTGATGTTGCCGGTCAAGATGCTCTCTATTGTACATGAGTAGAAGTTCTTAAGGATCTTCTGGCTGACTTGGAACTTCCTTAGGCGCCTGAGGAAGTAGAGGCGTTGTCGTGCCTTCTTCACCACACTGTTAATGTGTGTGGTCCATGTCAAGTCCTCGGATATGTAGGCTCCGAGGTACTTGAAGCTGTTGACTCTCTCAACCGGTGCCCCGTCGATGCTGAGGGGGCTGTAGTCCTTGACCCCCGACCTCCTGAAGTCCACAATCATCTCCTTTGTTTTGCTGACGTTCAGGGAGAGGCTGTTTTCCTGGCACCATCCCGCCAGGACCTTGACCTCTTCCAGGTAGGCCCTCTCGTCGTTGGCAGAGATCAGGCCCACCACCACTGTGTCGTCAGCAAATTTGACGATTGTATTGCTACTCCGCTGAGCCACACAGTCGTGTGTGTACAGGGAGTAGAGGAGGGGACTCAGAACACAGCCCTGGGGGGCCCCTATGTTGAGGGTGATGGATGAGGAGGTGCAGTTGCCTGCTCTCACCACCTGGGGTCTGCCAGTCAGGAAGTCCAAGACCCACTGGCAGAGGTCATAGCCCAAGCCCAGGTCCCTGAGCTTGGCTATGAGTATGGAGGGGACTATGGTATTGAATGCCGAGCTGTAGTCGATGAATAGCATTCTCACATAGTTCCCCTGCCTCTTGTCCAGGTGTGATGCTGCTGTGTGCAGCACATGGGATATGGCGTCCTCCGTGGACCTGTTGGGGCGGTATGCAAATTGCAGGGGGTCCATGTTGATGGGGAGGGAGGAGCAGATGTAGCCCTTTACTAGCTTCTCAAAGCACTTCATGGCTATGGAGGTGAGAGCTACAGGGCGGTAGTCGTTGAGGCAAGCAGGCTTGGATTTTTTGGGTACAGGGATAATAGTGGACTTCTTCAGGCAGGTGGGGATGACAGCCTGTTCTAAGGACAGGTTAAATATGTCAGTGAATACTGGGGCCAGTTGGTCGGCACAGACTTTTAGGACGCGGCCGGGGATGCCGTCCGGACCTGCTGCCTTCCTGATATTCACTTTTTTAAAGGTCCGCCTCACCTCATGCTCTGTTACCCTGAACACTGCGCCTCCATCAGCAGCCGACCCCCCCCCCCCATTGCCGAGGCTTGTGAGCTGGTGTTGTTATTACCAGCATCAAACCTCGCATAGAAGGTATTGAGGTCGTTTGCTAAGGAGATGTCACTGTTCAGTTTGAGGGAGGCGCCTTTGTAGTCTGTCATCGTTTTGAGCCCCTGCCACATAGCTCTAGAGTCAGCTTGTTCAAACTGGAGTTCAATTTTATCCCTGTAGCGCCGTTTGGCCTCTGACACTGTCCTCCTTACGTTGTGTCGCGCCACCTTGTGGTCATTCATGTTGCCTGCCACTAGGCCGTCATTGTATGCTTTGGTGCGCTCTCTCAGAGCTTCACGGACGGATTTGTCTACCCAGGGTTTTTGATTTGGGTAAACTTTCATTTTGGTAGTGGGGATTGTTTCTTTCACCCTAGTACAAACATAGTCCAGCACTGTCTCCGTGTAGGCATTAATGTTATCTGTGGAACACAATCCAGTCTGTGTGGTGAAACACTGACCGGATCGTCTCTTCTGACGTCAGATCCCATTTCTGCACCTCTCGCGAGACTACGGGAGTACTTTTAATTCTCTGTTTGTACTTTGGTGAAAGAAAAATTGACGCGTGATCTGATTTACCAAAGCCACTATCAGAATGAGCCTTGTAGCCACCTTTAAATTGCGTGTAACAGTGATCTAGGATGTTACCGCCTCTGGTGTTGCAAGTCACATGCTGATAGAAGTCGGGCAATACCTTTCTCAGATTGGCGCTATTGAAATCTCCCAGTACTAAAATGGCGGCGTTAACGTTAGCCACTTGTATTCTATTTACCTCGTCGTGTAGTCTGGAGAGCGCAACCTTGTTGCTGGCTTGCGGTGGAATATACACTCCGATCAGGACGATCGCCGTTAACTCCCTCGGGAGGAAGAAAGGACGACACTTGATGTTATATATTCCAGTTCTGGGGAGCAGTGGTTGGATAATTCCTTCACGTTCGTTGGATCACTCCAATTTTTGTTAAACATGAAGGCAATACCTCCTCCACGTTGTTTACCGGACTCTGATGACCTATCTTTGCGATGGATAAAGAAGTGATCCGCTGGTTGAATTGCGTGATCTGGAACCTCCGGTGTGAGCCATGTTTCGGTGAAGCAAAGGACATTGCAGTCCCTAACGTCTCTTTGATATTGAATCCTTGCTCGGATGTCATCCAGTTTATTGTCTATTGATTGTACATTGGCTAGCAATATACTGGGCAGTGGTGTGCGGTGGCGGTGGCGTCACATACAGCAGTTGTCAGACCAGTGATGTTCAGATGTTCATGTTAGCTGAGGTTAAGATGGTATCCAGGCCAGTTCCTTTTATCAACTGGCCAACACAGACCAGAGAAACATTCCAAAGGTGCAGCCCACCCATAAAAGCGAAGTATGAATGAGAAAACTCAAATATCTGAAAAAGTTAAGGTTTTAGAGTCTATGTTTGTTCATAACACTAATATAAATGTGCTGTTTCCGCAGCTATTGAGCCCAATATGAACATTTCTGCGACCTTCAGGAGCCGAGATACAAAATTCCAGGCCTAATAAGTGGGCGTGACCGTTGCAGAGACTTCGCCTAGCAAATTGTTTGGGCTCCTTGCATTTTTTTTGTATCAGGCTCTAAATTAACAGAAAAACATTGGCTCAAATGTTAATAATTTTTTGCAGCCATTTTACCTAAACTGACCAGATTACACATAACAACGGTCATTCCATAAATCGTCAAAGTTTTACCATCTGCTATTGCAGCATTGTCCAATTGTCCGAAAAGGGCTAGGGAGAAGCACTATGCTTGTCGGGCCCTACCCCTGAAGACTTACATTTTCTTTTCGTTTTTTCATTTACATACATACATAGTACATACATATAGTACACATTACACTACACACATATAGTACACATTACAGTACACATTACAGTATAGTATACCTGCAGTATGTAATAGTATACATAATAGTATATAGTACATAATAGTGTATACAGCACATATATAATGTGATGTGAGATATATAGTATATAATATATACAATATAGTACCATAATACAATAGCATATACTGCAAATGTAGTTCAATATAACATACAAATTAATTATAATATGATTATATAATGTAATATGATATAACGTACAATACAGTATCATACGTGGACGTGGTTCTTAGCCCGACGCATGCGCATTGCACATTTCTGTGCCGTCTATGAATGCCCACCAGACGGCAAGTAATCCTTTGCTAAATCATTACTGTTGAAAACAGCATGGATAGTACATTTGGATAATTCTACAGTAGCGCCGAAAGCCACCGCGAGACCTACGTGCAGCTGATGCCAAAATATTTACTGGGCGTCGGGTAACGGCAACAACGTGTACAGTAGGTATGACGGTCGGAGAAAAGAACTGCGACGGCCTACATAGAAGTATGGATTTAAGTGTGTGTTGGATGGGAATTACTATATATACTGTATACTGCTTACAGGCCAGTCTATGTGGTGGCTAATTGACTCACTTTATTGTTGTACTTTTCATATTGCTGGCAAGATACTGGAGGACCACGCTAATCAGAGTACTAATCTATGATTAGCTAGCAACAACAGCATGGTGTTTACTGTGAACACAGGGAAATTAAAACCATTTCAAAAGGCCCATGCAAACATTCAATTCAAGATGTCTGTTTAGCCAAAGCATATTCTACACAATTAACAGATCCCTGAAGAATAGACATATAAAGCAACAGTAGTATAAAAGGGAAGATCCAGAAAGCTTTAATCTCAGCATAAAAGTCAGACTCTGTGACAGATGTAACATCAATAGTTGGCGACCTCTGGACTGTAGTCAGGATCATGTAAACAACAAACTCCAGCAGTTTAGAATAAACCGAATACATCAAAGGTTAATTTAGCAATTTAAGGTAATGTAGCCTAAATCGGCCACTTAAACCTGGCCTAAATCTAGTACACAATGACTGCACAATTAAAAAAATATCAAATAAAAAGGTCACTCCCACACTGCAGGACTGATCATATTTAAATTTGTATTTGTATTACAATACACACTTGAAAAATAGGTTAGTAATCTCAATGGTGGAAATGTTGATAAATGCACGCATTTTACACTGAAACCGACTGAAGAGAGTAAGGCTCTGCTTGCAACCTAACACAGTAGTAAGGGACCTCGGTTCTCAGAAAGTAGTTTTGCTTTCAACCATCATTATGGGAATGTGTCTGCATACCGACTTCTCACAGCTATGTACATCTCCAAAATCCTGACATTGTTAGGCTGGTGTCTAATAGAACCCAAGAGCAGAACACAAGGCACAGGAGAATGAGGCGGTTTAGGGTATTTAATGGTAAAACCCTGTAGATGACAAGGCAGGCAGTGAGGGAATACAGGTGAGGGATGTGTGTGTCCATGAGGTCCCGGGATAGTCCAGGCTGTGTCCAAGGGTGGGGGTGATCCTACACACAGGAGAACAGGGGTTAGAATGACGCAGGCTACAGAGCTCACAAAAACACACTATAAATATATAGTATAGAGGTCCAGATAAGAGTCCTAATACCAAGACAGGTGAAACAACACTCGGACCAGGAGTGGCAGGGGTGCAGGCCTCTTATCCTGGCTCAGTGATGATGAGATGAGCCTCAGGTGTGTAGACCGGCCCAGGTAGGCAGGCTGAGGGTGAAGCGGGAACATGAAGGGGCCCATATTATGGTAGCAGGGACCTGCTGATAGACAGGGGAGAGAAAGGCCCTGGCTGTGGCTGTAACAGACATGTGTATATGTATATGGGTATTATTACAGAGTTCACATTGTCCATAACAATAAGGTTTATGACACAAAACTGCATTTTAACCGACTACTTAGACATTAACTTGTGGCGGATTTGCTGTTTGCTTATCTCCCCTATTTGTATCATAGGCTATTTTTCAAAAATGAAAGTGCTTTTTCCTCTCCCAAAAATCCATTTCATCCACTAATCCTGACCCCCAATATCAGCCTTTTGTAGAAGACCATGGATTTATATTTTTAGTGAGGACCTCACTATAACATATCACTCCTAACACCCTACTGGAGGCATCATGTTTCCTCTTAACTCTGATCCTTCATGCACATGAAAGACAACAATTAATCTTTTACAATATCCAAATGAAATAATATTTTACCTGGACTATAACCTTCAAAACTCAATAAAAAGTATGGATGCACATGTTATAGACATTAGTTACAATTACATCTACTGTGATCTGTAAATGTTGCCCTCTGTGACCCCTTGTCAGGTCAGCATTTGGCGTTTATGAATGAATGAATTAATTTATTCACACACACACGATATATTATATCCACTTTTTCTCCTCTTTTTTCTATTTTTCTCCCATCCCAATTTCGCGGTGCCAATTCCCCCCTCCCCTGTCTTGAATGTTGCTTGCATATGCCCCCCACTGGCCGGTTGTAGGGAGGATAGAAGACTTGCATCACGTGTCCCCTCCGATACACGAGGAGGCAGCCTGTCAGATCTTTTCCCCTGCCAGCACGGACTCTCATTGGCGAGGTGTAATGTGTGGGAGGCTCACACTACCCCCGCCATTTCCTGTCTCTGCTGTGCAGGCGTCCCCCAACCGACCTGTAGTAGTCGCTGTCCACAACGTCCAGATTACCACCCATCGACTTCCACCCGCTAACTCTGCCAATTGAGTTAGTATGACGGCCGGCCTAAGCCGGAGGCAACGCAGACAGCCGGATTCGAACCCGGTGTCTCTTGCGTTGGTGACGAGCGCAATGTCCGCTCATCGTCGCTCATCATCGTCGAGATTGTGTGCATGTGCCAGGTCTCCCAAGAAGCTATTTAAAGCTTTTGGAGGGAGCCTTATCACAAATATAAACAAACAAAAACATACAACGTGGGTAGGCTTAAACACCTACCTACTAACATACATACAACATAGATACATAAATACAGACAATTCATATTCCTAAGTATGGATTCTATTTAGAGATATGATTTGAGCAGTTCCTCTTTCAGTAATTTTTTGAAGGTTGAGATGGATTTTGACAGTTTCAGACTCTCGTCGTGCTCGTTCCAGAGCTCGTTATCTCTCTGCCTTGTAGTCTGTGTAATCTGATCTGTGGAATGGCCTTGTAGTCTGTGTAATCTGAGTTGGAGCGTTGCCTTGTAGTCTGTGTAATCTGAATTGGAGTATTGCCTTGTAGTCTGTGTAATCTGAGTTGGAGCATTGCCTTGTAGTCTGTGTAATCTGATCTGCAGAATTGCCTTGTAGTCTGTGTAATCTGATTTGGAGCATTGCCTTGTAGTCTATGTAATCTGAACTGGAGCACTGCCTTGTAGCCTGTGTAATCTTAAAGGTAGCATTACCTTGTAGTCTGTGTAATCTGAACTGGAGCATTGTCTTGTAGTCTATCTAATCTGAACTGGAGCATTGCCTTGTAGTCTGTATAATCTGAACTGGAGCATTGCCTTGTAGTCTATGTAATCTGAACTGGAGCATTGCCTTGTAGTCTGTGTAATCTGAGTTGGTGCATTGCCTTGTAGTCTATGTAATATGAATTGGTGCATTGCCAGGAGCGCTCTACCCTTTAGGCCCACAGCCGGTCAGTCAGGGATTAGCTTCAGGGACCAAAAGACAAAACACCAACGCATTAGTGGATGTTCACAACAAGGGATTAGAAGGTTTCCACTGACAGGATTAAAACAATACCTAGTGTTTCTCTCTGTCCTTCTATCATAACCTCGTTTGGTAAAACAATGTTTTTTCATAAAAATTTGTTCAAGGCCTTCCTCCGCTGCTCTTATCCTACAGCATTCCCACTTTAAAAATGGCTAACTTGCTTTGTTCTATGCCTACCTCTTTCAGGATAATTTCAAAGGAATGAAATTAGTGCAGTAGGGTTTATTTTATGTTGTTAGTTCTACCAACACATATTTAGTTCACCTTTTAGTCAAAACTCTATTTCATATAATGTCTATTAATATGTGATAGATTGAAATAACCAAGCGTAATGAAACCTATTGCGTCGACCAAATAGTGGAGAGTATGCTCACCCAAATCCCCTGGCAGACCAGCAAAACGGTAAATGAAATTGAAGTAATTATAGTTGTGAAAGAAGTGATTTAAAATGAAAATGGCCATCCAAAACAAATTTTGGAAGATTTAGGTGCTCCAATGGAGCTTTTTAGAAAAGTTATTATATGCTGGCTTTCCCCCCACAAAAAATGTATAAATTAGAAATACAAAATCTTCTAAATGTGTGTGCTCTAAATGTGGGGTTAATTCAGGTCTCTTGTGATATAAGTTTTAAGAGGGAGTCAATCCAGGGGAGGAGCTTGCCATCAATATTCTCGACCAGTGCGAGTTGAATGTAATTAATGTGACTAAACGATTGAGTGATAGAGTTACAATTTGTGTTGACAGCCAGGGATGCTCATTGCTGTTGACACTGCTGATATGAGTAGATGTGATGACTGGGCTGTGACCACACTGATTGGTCTGATGTAATTGGAATGTTGACAAAAATAAACACCAGCCCTGGAGGGCACACATTATTATAAACACTAGCCTGCCAGGCAGAAGTAATCACACCCAGATGAGACTCCAAGCTATCTATAATCACACCCAGACAAACCTTCGAACAACTATGTTTACACACCGATAAGGCTCAATGACAAATCCCCCTGCCCCCAAAAAAAACAAAGGAAGAAAGAAAGAAATCGGACACACAAAAAAACAGGTCATTGTGTGAGGCAGTGATTATAGCGAGCCAAGCAGGAGGAGTAATCAGAGAGAGATCAA